>NW_018128038.1:428496-478951 GCF_001952655.1 Monopterus albus
TTTAGTATATTACTTGTGTGGTGTAGAAGATAATTATTTATGTAGAGATACTGCTTGCAAACCAATGATGGTAAGATGATGTCATGGGGTAGGACTGGATAAGTCTGACTTCTTCCTACTCCATTCAAGCATGTACTAGGTATAAGCAAATTGATATTGGATTAGCATTTGTTGGATATGTGTAAAATGTGTGTTGACATATCAACTGTATTTACATGCTTGAAAGAAAGAATAAATCAAATCAAATGAAATAAATGGGACTAGGCCTGTGCTAACTTCTGACTCATTACAGTAGCTGCTTGGTGTTCCACTATTTTCACCAGTTAGTTTATGTGTCTGCTACCTGGTGCTGGGCAGGTGGTGCACCGTGGGTCTTTCAGACGTATTTTGATGAAACCAGCTGCTGCTGTAGAAGGCTGATGAGATGCTGATACTGCTATGAAACCAAAACTATGAGCTAAGAGAGGCTAAAGAGCTCTGTAGGGCTACAAAGTGAATTGTTTGTGAATTCAACATAAAAGGTGTGGCATATTTATTACTGCAGCTATAGCTACCAAACAGATAAACAAAAGGGACCAAAAACATATTTTCTTTCAATTTATTTTCTTCCAGCAGCTTGTGCTGTTGTTATCCAACAGCTCTTATTTTTTTAGTGCGATGACTGTGTGGAGATATGATAGATATATTAAAGGTGTGCTCAGCTCTCTGATCTACTTTTATTTATCAGCTACATTCCCCTACAGAGGACAAACAGATGTGTACACCCCCTGACAGAGCAGGACAAGGCCACAGAGCATCACACATTAAACAGAAAGAACAGCACAACAGCAGACAAGAGGAAAATGACTGTGACACATTGACAGAAGCCTGGGGATGTTTGACAGGGGGACGTGGGGTACCAGCAGTGACTGCAGGAGGGAGGGGAAGGAAGAAGGAGGGATTCTACCTTATAGGCGACTCGTGGTGGACATTTCTTT
This sequence comes from Monopterus albus, assembly GCF_001952655.1. NCBI lineage: Eukaryota > Metazoa > Chordata > Actinopteri > Synbranchiformes > Synbranchidae > Monopterus > Monopterus albus. Next base: position 429,474 of record NW_018128038.1, read on the forward strand.
CCCAAACCTAGTGGAGGGGACATGTCGCGAAGCATCTTGTACATATCACAGTAAGTTATGCGGCCGCTTCCCAGGGGAAAGGTGGTAGGAGGCCATGGAAGAAGGAATGAAGGATTCCCAGGTGGGTGATATGTTGGGATTAAAAGGGGTAGGGGAAGTTACATCATAAGAGAAAGTAGCAAAATCCAAAATCAAACAATGGGACAGGGACAATAAAAGAGGAAAACAGAAATCCTTGTTAATAAAATTTCCAGGATATAATGACCATCCTGCCTGGACTTACAGATTCAGGAATGGATCCCAGAGGAAGAGGGAAGGATTCCCTGTGCAGAGATGCTGGTACAAGATTTGTTTTTGGTAATGAGAGTGAATTTTATGTTAAAGGAATACTCCCCTGTGGGATTTCTCTAGGCTCAAAGATGGCTGTAAAACCTAGTAGTTACAGTGAATTCCAATACAGTCTCAAAGCTCAAAGTATCATAGAAACATTTTAAATCACCCCTGTAACATAATCCAACTATCAGCTGCTTGGTCTAATAATCAGAATGTTCTATAAAGATTGCCACTTTGCCAGTAAACTGCTAAACATCTGTATCTAGCAGGGTTGCAAGTCACATCAAGTCACTGAGGCCAAAAACACTTTTCCCCATACAGAATTACTCATGTCCAACAATGAATATAGTCTGTGTTACAAGCACTTCAAATGATTTGTTGTATCTGCAAAATTTCAAGACTTCTAGAATCTCAGAGAGGGACTTCAATCTGTTAATACTGATACAAAACCTGATGATCTGCTGTCTCAATTAGGTCTTTAATCTGTGTGTCATAAATCAATTGAATAGGCTGATATACTGTAGGTAGTGAGAAGACTGGTGAACAGTTGTTCAAAATCTCAGACATTTTCAAGTGAAGGGGCTGCAAAAACACACGTATAATTGCCACTGATAGCACTGAGACACTTTTTTCAGAGATTAGAAACTGTTTTTTGACTAATTTGGCTTCACTTTCTGTTTCTGTACTTTTTTTTAATTCATTGATCTTTATATTTTCTTGACAGAGGATGCATCTAATTTTTGGCATGATGCAATCAAATTTCCCCTCTGAACTCACCTAACATTCTTTTGTTTTAATGGCATCCCTTGAAAAAGATCTGCTATGACCTTCCACAGCTGCAGCTTTAGAGATGTACTGAACACATGGAGCAACAGGGGAGAAGTGGACGATTCTGCAAGAGTTGTTTGAGAAGTTTCTGTGGATGTTTTCTTTCTTTCTCCTGTTTCTGGATGCTGAGTCATAAAGTGTATACTACAATCTATAATCCAGTCTGACTACATCTATCATTCTTCTTAAGGAGCAGCTGCAAACATTTCAGAGTCACCTGCCAAGGGAATGAAAAGACAAACCAAAAACCTTTCGGTGGAGTATTCCTTTAAGATGCCCTCTGTTTCTGCATGCTAAGAGACATCAGCAGTAACCAAAGTGGAAACAAAGCACACAATGCTCTCTCTTCACTTCACACTCTTCATTCAATCCAGTGTTTAGAAGCAGAAAAATATGGTAGACATCACATCAGATGTCTTTTGTTTGAGCCTGACTTGTGGCATTGTTTCCCGCACTCGCCATGGTTATCTGCCAGCTGGTTAGTGGATGATTGATGTGTGTTTGTATGCATGTGGGATCGGGTCATTCTCTGGCACTGCAGGGAATGAGGACAGACATTCACAGTCTGAAACCATCACTGTCCCTTTGAAAACAAAAGGACTGTGTGGGAGTGCAAACCTTATAAGCCACCCTGTTAGGGCACTTCTTCCCCAGGCCCAGGGGAGGCGAGATTAAACGCAACAATTTGTACATATCCTGATAGCATATCCTCCCGCTGAAAAAGATTGGACATGTCCAAGAGGTTAGATCACAACTTAATTCATTACATTTATTTATAATAATCTGTCATTAGTTAGTGGGCATTAACATTTGGGTAAATACACAGAAGTAGCAGCAAAGAGAATACAATATACTCAAGGCTCTTTGGCTGATTTTTTTTTTTTTCTGACTAAATCTGTAAATTGCTGGGATTATTTTGATTAGTACAGAAAAAAATCATCTCATTGTTTTGGCAGATAATCATTTGCTCTCCCAAAAAATTCATTTTGGATTTCTGTGCTATTATATTTTCTGCATGTTATTTTTCACATTTTGCCAAATTGGAGGTTTAATTTCAGTTTCAAAGCTGGAATAAAATTCTGCTAGAAACATCCTTTATCTGTGATTTTGTGTTGTAAAGGTAGTTAGATTTTGAAAATGTGTAAGATCTTAATTGTAGAATATAAATTTCCACCTAACCCCACTTTCTCTCCCCCCAAAAAAACATTTTCCTAGGAAAATTGTCTTTGTAGAGAAGAAGACACAAAAATATTTGTTTCTGAAATAAACAAAAAAAATCTAGAAGAACATTTAAAATAAAAAAAAAGATCTACTCCTTTAAAAATGTGTGAAAATCAATAAAAACAGAGAAACTAATCCTCAAATATATTGCAATTTGGATCAATTAGTTTTTACAATCTAACATACTGACAAGTTAAAGTAGCTGAAACATGCTGAATGTTACTGTAGGCACTTGTGAGAGAAGCTCATTCATATTCAAAGGGATAAACAATGATTGTTTCCCGTAATATCTGTCAGGTGATGGCATTTTCATTTTTCACATCTCACACCTCTCCTGGGGTCCTGACTCGCTGACAAGGCTCCTGGGAAGCCTTCATTAAAACATAATGAGCCTTATATAATCTGAGACAGATTATGCTTCACACTGCCTCACTCAAAACTTGAATTGTACTTTAGTTAAGTTAAACAGTGAGGATGTGAGGGGCAGAGTAGGCGTTGACATAAACCTGTAGTGCCCCATTGGAGGGTCAACAGTTTCCCTTCACACCACAGAGACAGATGGCTTTGGAGCTCGCTGGCTTAGCAGCATGAAGAGCCGAGCGGGCGCTGAGCGGAACACTGGATTTACATGCATCAATCCAGCCGACAGGGGACTCATCACCAGCCTCAGCCAACACTCTGGGCTCAGGCTTAATGTCACTCAGCCGCCCGTGGCAAGACAGGATTTTTCCAGTTCCACATCACAGAACTGTCCTGCTGGAACTCAGAAGCCATGCCGAAAGTTTCCTTGTCCTAGCCTCGCCCTCTTTCAGAAACAAACCTTTCCTCTTTAACACTGGCACTGGCTAATGCTGGGGAATGCACAACCTACCAGGCAGCGGGGTCATACTCCGCCCACACACGAATGAATTCATCAAGGTGATGAGGTCCCAAGATGGAGGCGTCCCTGGTCAGGTACTCAAAGTTGTCCATGATGACAGCAACAAAGAGGTTCAGCATCTGGTGGATGAAATCATAAGTGCATAAAGTTAATTAATAATAAATATAAGTATTCATTTATATGCTAAAAAACAACAGTAATTATGACATTTTAATCTGAAAAGAGAGTTTAGGAAAAGCATTCTATTGATGGAACCTATTTGTACTTTACACTGACAAAATACCAGATGTAATCTATGCATTTCCATTTAATAGACCATATCAGTAGCTGTGCATGTTTTTAGCCCCAAACATGCACATTACATCTTTTATCTTACTGCTAACCATTTTGCAGAGCATGTCCTTTTGTTTCCTGTTGGAGACTTTTCAGAATCCATCCCACTTGCACTTGCATTTCCCCTAACTAATGTTAGCAACAATTAGGACTCACTGTTTTTCTTTATTTTCTTTAATGTTTTGCTTTATTCAAAACCAGACCATAAATGTGTCCCTTGATTACAGTGTTTTAAAAATGTGTTAAATTGTTTAATCAGTAATAGGTGTCTAGTCTAGGTGAAATTCAGATTAAAGATTCAATTTACAATGCAAACACTGGCTTAACTGAATTGTTTCTTAGGTTACAGTATCTGCCATATTATCAGCAGCTCATTAGCATTTTCCTCCGCATTTTCTAACCGGGAGAATTTTTCTGAGCCATGTTCAGTGAAACAAGACCTTGTTAACTGTAAAATGCAAACAAGGACTTCTCCCAGAGGGAAACATCTTTTGGGTACATGGGGACATAAGTCTGGGTGAAATTAAATAAGATAATGAGCATTATTAACAAAGTTAGCAATGGTACAAATTTAAACTGTAAGTAGTATTTAATAGAATAAATCAGGCAAAACCTCTAAGCTTGTGTGTAACTACTTGCAATCAGAGCGCTCAGTATGAGCAGAGGTGTGATGGCTACATCATACTGACCAGGAAGGAGCAGAGGAAAATGAAGGAGACAAAGTAGAAGTATGCAAAATCACTTCCACACTCCTTCTCGACAGTTCCTGAGAGCTTATCGCAGGGACGGTTACTGAGACACGCTAACATGATCTCGTGCCATGCTTCGCCTGTCGCACTCCTGAAAGACACACAAATCATTGTTAAGGTACACATGTGCACAAAGTGAATTTAAACATTATACTGTACAGCAGTGATGGGAGTGTCATTGGTTGATACTTATTTCTGGTGTAAGAATCTTTTGGAATATGGAAGAGGTTTACCGGAAGAGAAGGGTTAAGGCCTGAAAAAAGGTCTGGAAGTTGTTGTGGTGATTTATGGCAGTGTCCTCATTCAGCTCGATGTTACCAAACACCTGAGACAGCAAGAGAGCAGGTGATGTTTACTGAAAGGAAACGCCAAACTTTAAAACTGTATACTGCTGTTATAGTGACCTAGCGTCACGTATACTGTAGGCTACAATGCTGATAAATGGATAGTAAAGGTTAAAGCTGTCTCACACTAGGTGTAACAAAGGTAACAGATTCAAGGATATAGCACTCAAGCACAGTCTGTACACACCAACACAGTCCTGAGAAGAGGTCTAATCAGCCATTAAAACATCTGTGGAGGGGTATCAACGGTTTGTCGGGACTTCAGGTTATTCAGATACACAAACTTTTGTTAGTCTAGTTGGTCATGTCACAACTCACCTGCATTCCAATGATGGCATAGATGAAGAACAGCATGGCAATGAGCAGGCAGACATACGGCAGAGCCTGGAAACAAACACACAAATACATTTTAAAGCCACTCAGAATTTCCACACATACACAATTTTCTTTCATGTACAAACACACACACAGAGAGTACCTGGCCTCTCTTTTGGTTTCTCTCTCTTGCATACACAAACATACACTCACAAAGCTTATTCTCCACAGAGGATTCGCACCCTGTAAGGTTTATGATTTCAGTCAGTCTGACCTGCAGAGTCAATTCTTTTAACCTGCTATTTATTTCAATGTGAGGAGGAGGCCAACATTTGTTGTAATTAAATAGCTAGCCTTTAACACTCTGCAGCTAGTGTTCATTTTCACTGGGCTTAAAAGCTCTCCCCGTTGACATTTACAGCTGCTAAATTCTCAGGGCTGTGGCCTGGTTCTCTGCTTTTAACTCAACTTGTCCCAGGGATTCAGAGAGCAAACCAGCACTGTGTGAAAAGTCAAACTGCAGTGTGCTGAGAGCTGTTTAGTTTGAGTTTAACAGTAACACAGGGATTCTGCAGTGTATCTGCTTTAGACCCTCTATCCTGGCATTTTGTGTGATATCCGTTTATTCAACTATAAACCAGTATAACCAACAGGGTCAATGTTAAAGTTTCTAAAGAACAAAGCATCTTCATTCTTAATTAATCACTTGCATCTTTCCACAGTGGATTGCTTTCATCTTGTGCTTTTTGGGTTACTCTTTGTGTTTCCTCACTTTGAAGGACTGAACGAAGGTCCATAGCAGGATGCGAATGGTGTAGCCCTGCCGCAGCAGCTTGATGAGACGAGCTGCCCTGAACAGCCTCAAGAAACTCAGGTTGATCAACTTGTCCTGAGAGAGAAAAAGGTGACCATGTGATGTATTGTAGTACACCCAAGTTAAAAGGAGTTAAAGCAATACTTTAACTCTAATGCTTTGAGAGGTGGAGAGTAACTAAATACATTTACTCAAGTACTGTACTTAAGTACAATTTTGAGTTATCTGTACTTTACTTGAGTATTTTATTTTCATGCTACTTCCAACTTCACTACATTTCAGAGAGAAACACTTTGCACTCACTATATTTATGTCCTAACTTTAGTTACTAGTAACATTTCAAAAAGAAGTTAATAAAACAAAAAGCAGTACAATTACAGGATTTTTTTTATCCTTGTTGGAAAAATTCACAAGCTGCCCAGTAGTTCTTCAAATTATAAACATAAGTTTAAATTAAAATTAGCTGCCCCTTTACCAGCTGCACCACTAAATGTGATGTACACAATAATGCATCAATTCTAATTTAATAATATGATGCGCATCATTCTAAAATTGTGCCATTTTGTCTAATGAGAACTTTTACTTTTGGTACTTAAGCTGTTTTCTGCTAATACTTTAGTTTTTATTCAAACAACATTTTGAATGCAAGACTTAACAAAATATTTTTACGTTGTGTTATTGCTATTTTTACTTAAGTAAACAATCTGAATGCTTCTTCCACCACTGCATACTTTTACAAATAAAAAGTAGAATTCATGAGCAGTAACCATCACCCTTACTCAAGTATTTACACGTAGAGATGTTTTGCTGCTACAGCCGTACATGGTCCAATGTGACAGTAGCGTGCTGGTTAATGTTATTATTTATCTGCTCTTGTGGTGGCTGCAGTGCAGCAAAAATTGAGACTTCCTTTAAATTAATCTCTTAATATTATTTATATAACAAATCAAGTGGATTCACTGGGCTATTTTTGAGAAATACAGTAACTCTAATTAGCAAGACAGTAAGAATTTCAAACACAAGTCAAAAATATGACCAAAATACACCAAGAATGAAATTGGCTGAAACAAGCATCAATTCAGTCAAAAAATCTGCCATAATTAAAAACATAACTGATTTTATTTCCTCGTTTCCCTAAATCCAAGCAGCACAGATGGCAGTGACTGGATCACATGTGTAAAAATCTGTTTCACTCTTTCTTTTAAAGTGTTGACTACTGGCATTGCAAAAAGTGTCAGCCTCAGTCTGTTAGACATCTAATTTTTAATAAGCACAAAAACATGGAGATAATGTAATGTATTTACAGTCCACACTAACCACCTTCCAGGACTCTGTAAAATTATGTGTCTTTGTATATTAATGCACTGATCTCATCTTAGCTCCAATTCTTGCTGCAAGCAACTGAAAGCTACGAGACATACTGTAAGGACTTGTTTTTCAGTGTTTAGTATGCACTGAAATAGCTCTAGATGATAACATCCCTGCTAAAGTATACTAGTCCAACAGTTTATTAGGTCTTTATATCATGTCACAGTCAGGATTCAGTAGGCAGACACTTTAATCTAAGGCCGTGGGAGAGAACAACAGACAGTGACGGGGCAACTGACAAAATCAGCCACCGACAAGAAAAGCCACTTACCGTCTAGAGGTGTCAGACGTGACAAAAGGGGCAGAGTGAGGGCACAGGCACCGAGAAAGATAGAGCAGAAGATGGAAACAGCAAAAGTGAGGAAAAACAGAAGGAAAGCAGGAGAGAAGACTAATGATCACATGAAGAGAAAGTGACGAAGAAAAAGCCACAGAAAGCAACAGTAGCCTGTCTCAGTCCTCAGCCTCCATAATCAAATACCCATACCAATAGAAAAAACTAATTGATCCAAATTGCAATATCATCTGTTCTCCTGTTGCTCTGTGCCTGCCTTTGTTTTCTGATTAGATTTGATCATTTGTGTATTGATGTTCCTGATGACATACTTCTGGTGTTAGTTTTCTCAGTTGAGTGTTCAGTTTGAGGACTGAGACTGTGAGAACACAGCAAAGCATGACTTTTAAACTCATGATTCTGAGTTGAAGTGGTTTGTTCAGATTGGAAATGTTTGACAAAAAATGTGATAAAGGCCCATGTAAATTACTGCTGAAAAAAAAAAAACAGTTAATGTCAATGGTTTTCTCTGTTTTGTAACCTAAATATCTAAGTGTTTTAAACTGTTGGTCAAAGAACTATTAATTTGAAGACTCCAGCTTGGAACCGTGATGAGTATTTTTCACAATTTTCAAAATTTTTACACTATAACAATGACTAAATCAATCAAAAAAGGGAGAGGCTGATAATAAAAATAACGATGACTTGAAAACCTAATTTCTATTATAGTCAAAATGAAAGTAAACTAATAAACATGAACTACTTTCCATTTTCTACTTTTCCATTTTCACACTTCACCTGCCTAGGCTAAGTCTACTTCCTGCATCATGGCACTCTGCAGTGAACCGTGGGAGACTGGTCATTGGCACCAAAGACAAACCGTGATATCTACAGCTCTTACTTTAATCTCTGTGACCAAGATGTCTGTGATGCTTCCAAGCACAGTGACAAAGTCAAAGATGTTCCACGCTGCCTTCATGTAGTTCTAAAAGACAAAAGCAGACACAGAGATTAGGTTACACAAAAGAAGAAAACACTAGACATCCCCCTGTGGATGCAAATCGATATACACATACACATACATACACACAAATGCTGCCACAACCCCTTGCACACACTAGCTGCTGCCTGCAGCCTGGATGTGTTCAGACTGGCCAGTCATCCAGGTCCTCGGGGCCGAGGCTGCTACCAGGCCCTGCAGCTGCTGTCTCAGCAGCCAAGTGTTTATATGGACCAGCAGCTGTGAGCCCATTCGCCTAAACAGGTGAAGGAAAGTGGTGTGTGAGAAAAGCTATTTGATAAATGGGCCTTGTAAATGGAACGAAGCCAGAGATGAACTGTCACGCTGCAGGCTAGACGGTGCCATGTTTGCAGAAGATTTATTCTTTTTGTGCACTCTTCCCTTCATTCCCTCTTTTTGTTACTGGATCACCCTGCTTATTCCTCAATAAGTGACTATGTTCCTTACGCTTACTGTTTCTCACTTATTATGTGTCCTCTAATGTTCTTTTATGTATAAATAATCAGCATCCGTCTGAGTTTGACTGTTGTAGTTAACATACAGTACATAAAGACAAACTGCTCATTAGCATAAAGAAGAACTGTTGGTACAGAACAGTATAACAGTATGTCATGTATTTGGTACAGAATGGTTTATAGACACGACAAGTTTATAGAGCACATGTTCATACGCAACAGCAATTCAGTGCTTAACACAGTGCACGCAGATGGATAAAACATTAAAATGCATACAGCATATAAATAAAACATTAGAATACAAATTAGATAAAACATTACATGTTCAATAAAAGCAACAGTTACTGTACATGAGAGTTCAAGTAGCAACATGTAGATACCTAGTACTTTTAGTATAGCACAAGTAGCAACATGTAGATACCTAATACTTTTAGTATAGCTGTGGAAAACTGTGGATTCTCACTGTTCTTGATATACTGTACACGTACTCCTTTGCTTCGGTCTTCCCAAGACTAACCTTCGTCGTTGGGTAATGAATGAAAACTAAATGTAAAAAACTGAACACATGATGTGTGTCTATAGTCACGCAGCTTTCAAACTGTCTATGTTTCCAAAACCCAATAATAACAGGAAAAGATTTCAACATTATTTTACACACAGCAACCTCTCAATGCTTAACTTTACATTTTCCACATCACTGTGCAATGCATGGGTCTAAATGTGGCCACTACCACATATTAAAAATCTTGCAAATCATTTTAACATTTACATATATGCATATTCAGAAGGAGATTTTCCCTCATGTATATAAACAGTAACACCACACAACAGTGAATAACTGACTAGCATTTGCAGAGTATAGTGTACATATAGGTTTGATGGCTCACCAGTGGACCGAAGGCAATAATCTTGAGGATACACTCCAGCGTGAAGAGCGCTGTGAAGATGATGTTTAAGTATTTCAACATGGACTCATAGATGTCCGGAGCTCCGTAGAACTGTGGGACAGGAGGAAGATTGTACACTCAACATATATTTTATAAGATATGAGAGAGGAACCACACTCAAGAACACCATACCCCATTTATGTCATCGGATCAGATAGCTACAGTATGTGATACTGAAAACTACAAGTGTACTGTATTTATAGCCAAGAATCCATAAAGACCACTTCTATTTGATTCCTCATACACACCACAGCAAGATGTTTAACATGTGCAAATATATCTGCCACATCCAGCTGCACACATGCATTTTAATCCACTCAGTATCAGTAGATGCTGTGCGTTGCCACTGTGATAATGGCAAGCGATTCTGGCACTGAAATTGTCTGTGCCTCAATGTGTTTGTGCTGAATGCTGGTTATTGTTAATTGTAATAAGAATCCCAGACAACAGGGGCAGCACTGAGCTCACTGACAATGAACAGCACTCCGGCGAGCAAAGCGGTGAACTTGTGCATCTTTACATGTTTTAAAAAGACTTTAATGGAAGTCAGCCTCTTTCCAACTGAGCAGTTATGTGGTTTTGTTACTTTTCACTCAACTAAGATCGCATTTGTTTCTGTGTGAAAAGTCATTATCCTGAAAGATTAGGCTATTCCATCTTTTCTCTTCTTCTGGTGTGTTTGACTTGTGACAAACAGCTTTACTGTAGGTGCATTACTAACACCTTCATTCCTATAGTTCTAGTTTTGTTTTAGATGCACATTTTTTAAATTCCACTTGTTATGGACCATCTACCGTAAATGTTTATCTCATATGAAAAAAACATAATTCAGGTTAAATTTGATTTCTTATCTGGCTGTTTGTTTGGCTGTGTTAGTGAAAACTCCAGTATCTCAGCATCTGGTCAAGGAGTAGTCAAATATGACAAAGTTTCTTTAGATTGCTTTAGAAGTGCTGGTAAGCAGATCTGGTTCACTGCACAGAGCCAGACTAGCTGATTCCTTCTGTTTCCAGTGTCCAACAGGTGACTGTAGTCTTATATTTAAAGGACATATACGTATACAATGGTAGAGCTTTTCTAATCCAACTCTCTGCAAAGAAGTAAATAAGCATATTTCCCAAAATATTGAACTATTCCTTCAGGATATCTGAACAGTCTTCCAAGGTGCTCCCAGTTTTAAATGTAATGCTGGTCCTCTAAACAGCACACCTACTTCTTAAACTAAAATCACCTAGTAGTACTGTGTAAGTACATAAACAGAGGTTAATCGGTATTATTTTCATTTTCTCTGTACTGCTACATTCTGGCTGCTGCCTGAGTTTAAACAACATATGGTCCTTCAAATACATTTTCAAAGTTTATGAATATGATCAGATAAAATAGGTAAACTAGTAATATTGTTGGATGAATGAAAACACAGTGCTCTCTGTCTGGCACCTTCCTACATTACCCAAAGTTTCATTCTCCTCTGAACAGATGAGTAGAGGAACTGCCAGGACATGAGTGCTTCTCTCCACTAGCAGAAAGCATTGTTCATCAGAAGCTGTGGCCATGTTTGATTTTTAAATGTTGGCCATGTCTCAAGGCCAGACCATTGTTGCTGTTATAATTGCATCTCATCCTTAAGAACCAAATTATAACATGGTCCAGATTTATGGAAAGAGCATCTGCAAACCCTTTTTAATATTTCAACAGTGTTTTTGTATCACACCGGGCATCACTGAGCCAGTACACTGCTGCTTCTGGCTGAGAGGTATCTGAGAAGAACTGGCACTTTGCCTCATTAGCAGGAGAAATCACTGACCTTCATCATCAGCACGACTGTGTTGAGGGCAATTAAAGTCATGATGGCGTACTCGAACGGAGGTGACACCACAAATTTCCACATCTTGTACTGGAAGGACTGCTTGTTCTCTGGCATGTATCTCGTCAGCGGCTTTGCATTGATGGCAAAGTCAATACAAGCTCTCTGTATGATGAAAAGATAAAACAAAAACAGTTTCTTTTACAGGAACTTTGCACCCTTCATCAAAGACAGAATAGTGCTAGCAATGAAATGTAATGAGATGAAAGACAGCTGGCACGCCACTGGAGGATTTTCAATGCTTTTTGTAATATCAAAAGATGAGATGCTGTCTGATCACTAGCCAATACTTTACAGACAAAAACTAATTTCAACAAAATCCCTGTGAAGCGGAGATGAAGCAAGTGAGGAAGAGAAACCCCACAGCTTTCTTATTTAGTGCTTTTTTCTGTCTGAGGGAACTGTAAGTTGTGTTAGATGTAATTTGCCTGGAAGAGACATTTAGAAGTGGCTCAGCATGTGCTCTGATTTCTAATGAAGGAAACATTTTTGATGCAAGAGACAAACATGTTCAGAAACTAGTGCTTCTGCAAATATAGTCAGCATGTGTTCTTGTTGCACATCAGGGGTAGATGTTGTTCAGGATGAAAATCAATGAACTGCATCACTTTTGCTCTCATATCACCTCATTCTTCTCCAGGCTACACTCCGACATGGCCTTGTCTCCTTGTTCCTGAAAGGTGATGATGATCAAAGCTACGAATATGTTGACGAAGAAGAAGGGGAACACTACAAAGTAGACCACATAGAAGATGGATGTCTCCATGCGGAAACCTGGGCTGGGGCCCTGATCCTCATAGGTGGCATCCACAGAGTGCTTCAGGACCCTGAGAAGAAGGGAAAGGTGAGCTGATGAAAGATGAATATCTATTGTACCTCTACCTTTACCCTACTTCACTCTGCACCTCACAAACATTATTCAGAAGATATTCAAATTGAATGGATGAGTCAAGACAGTCAGGAGGGCTGTATGCCTTTAACAGAAATTATTCCAGGTGTCAACAAGTGCTAACAAATCTGCTACTGTGAAATCAACAAGGGAATGGCATTAGCAAAGTCACAAATTATTCCAGGTGTCAACAAGTGCTCACAAATCTGCTACTGTGAAATCAACAAGAGCTTCAGGACACAGACCTTTTCAATACTGACTGTACTCTTGCTGGTTTATAATTTACTGCAGTGTGTGAAGCACGTTCTGACTAAGCATTCTACATATAAAGATGATGATGATATGGACTGTATTTTATATAGCGCTTTCTCACAGTGTGTTTCACTGGCCAAAGCGCTTTACAGCGATGATACACAATTCACCTGCCATGCACCGGCGCTAGTCAAGCCACCAGGAGCAATTCGGGGTTCAGTGTCTTGCTCAGGGACACTTAGGCATGCGGGGAGACCGGGAGTCGAACCACCAACTTGCTGGTCAGGAGACGACTGCCCTACCTCATGAGCCACAGCCACCCCTTATTCCATTTATAAAATACAGTCCATGATATTATTATTCAGTGTTTCTAATGTTATAAATGAGGATTATGGGTGTCTAAGATCAACATAAAAGTAAGGATAAAATAAAAATAACTAAAAAAAGAAACGATCAGGTCATGGTTTGTTTACATCCAATTGGATCAAACTGCATTACTAACCAAAACAAACACTGCCACTTGACTGGTCACATGTTTTCCCAGGTAACATGAGTTCACAAAGTCCCGTCTCACTTGGACCCTTGCACCGTCTTTCACTTATGCTAATCATAATCCATTAGATATGGAAAGTCTGTAAACCAATATAGATGTTTTTATTTTGGGTGAAGTGTTTGTGCACTCCAGGTATGTATTCTTCATACGCTGCTAAACAGATCAAATCAGTAATGCTGGATTTTCAGGATTTTTGGGTCTTTGACCCCCATCTGAGTTGTAGAGAGTAAAAAAATGGATTCAATCATCTGAGATAAGTGCACATTCTTGTGGTCACTGACCAGATTATATGCACTCATAGGTCACTTTATTAGGTACACCTGTACAATAGTATGCACTTCAATGCAACACTTCCACCTTATCATCTGTGTTTATGAAGCTCAAAATGTTTCAGTTTCATAAATGTAAAAATTCTAATCTATGTTTATTATTGAGGTCATAGATAAACGTGGTGTTTTACTGGACTACATTACAATATAGAGGTGTCTCTCTATTTTCGTCCTTCCCAGCTACATACATGTGTCCTTTCCAGCTACATGCATGAGAAGGTCAGAATATTAGGAACACCTCTGAATATAATGTAATCCAGTAACAATAACCCGAGGACCTAACAAACACGGATGTCAAAGTGTTACATTGTCAGCAACATTTTCAACCCCCAACATCCAACTCTGCATTCATCCAACCACTCCAATTTTCCCATCTCTACATCCCTCTCAGATTACACCATGATGGCATCAGGATGGATACTGGATCTAGGCCTTAGTATGTTCCTTGTCAGAGGCACACTTGGAAACAGAGTGAAATTAGAAGCAATCTATATTCAAAACGTTTCAGTGGGAAGCTGGTATCAATCATGGCCTGTTTTCACTTTGGTTCATTTTGTTCTTGCTTGTGTTAGGAGAGTTACTAAGTATCTGCAAGATTTTAGATTTAGGTTTTTGTTCATTAAAGTGTAAGAACAAGAGAGTAGATGGGCACTACAGAAAGCATTGTATAGTTTTTGGGGTATCCCAAATCGTTAATGCTAGTAAATACCACACCCTTAATTGTGAGTCCTTTCTTGTGGTCATGGTGTTATTGTACTCTATCTCCTTGTTTAGTACATGAGATTCTAGATGACTATGACAAGGTGAAACTTGATCAATTTACTACTCATTTCATCTAGGTACAGTGACTGAAATAAACAAACGGCTGTCATTGTTCCCCAACAGAAGTGATGATGCTGAATGAGTATGCTCATGGTACGTCAGCTCAGGCACAGAAGTCATCTGTGCACTCAGCCTTGATTGCATTTTTAGGGAATGCACAGTAATTAAGCCTGGGAGAAATCAGTTGAGTTTAATCTGTGCTGTACACTTTGCCTCCAGGAGTATGTTTCAGGAGATGTCACTGAAGAAAACTCTACCTTGACAAAAACTCTAAAAGCACTAATTATTAGCTATACAGTAAATCATGGCACTCTTACCTTTATAAACCAATTCATTCCTTTGATCGCTGAGGTTTATGGGTTTCATATTTAGCATCACTGTGTGTAAAGCTAAAATGAAGTAGTGTTTTATGTAAGAAAGCCATTACACAAATAAAATGATGTGGAGGTTTGTTCTGACTTACACTGGCCAGCCCTCTCCAGTGGAGACGGTGAAGAGTGTAAGGAAGGCCCAGAGGACGTTGTCGTAGTGAAACGCATACTTTTTCCACTCTCTAGGCTGAGCTGCTACATCGTCCCTGTCATAGTCCAGAAACTGACCCCTGAGGGAGAGGTGGTAGGACAAACAGAATCAGGAGGAGGAGACAAAACTATACTGTCAAAATGGAGGAGAAAAAATAAGCGACTGTTTCAGTTCATATGTTACCATGTGGCAGCCACCTTGGCTCAGTGTAATGATATGATGACAGAAAATCAGTTTCCTCATTGATGATTTACCATACATGTATTTTACGCTGTGATGATGTACCTGCACTCTTTCTCCAGACCCTTGGACTCATCTGTGCAGTAGAAGAATTTGCCCTTAAAGAGCTGCACTGCGATCACAGCAAAGATGAACATGAAGAGGATGTAGACGATGAGGATGTTAAGAACGTTCTTCAGAGAGTTTACAACACAGTCGAACACTGCCTGGAAAATAGTTATACACACAGACTCAGATCAATAAATGTAAGGTGTATACACACACACACACACACACAGGTTTAAAGTCTCACATGATTACATCTTCCTAAAAATAATGTTATTTCTCAGACCTATTGTGACTTTGCAGTGTAACGCCATCTTTTTATCTGCACACTAGCAAATCGCTTACAGGGTACATGAACACACCAGTCTTTGTATCTCTCCACCAGTCACTCTGCAGCCATTTTCAGGTTGTGCTGTGAAATGAAGTGCTTTCTGTTTATCCTGACATGCATACAATCTGACCAATGAATATTCTACTGCATAAGTGTCTCCAGAGTGAGGACAGAGCATATTTCCCCCCTCTTCTGTCAAAACACTCTGTCCCAGTATCCAAGAAGAGTTGTGTAAGAGCGTCTGTCTGCCAGTTCTGATCTGTCTCTGTCATCTCACTTCTATTATTCCAATCAGATCTTTCATCATTCGTCAGATCCATCACTTCTGGATGATCAGCCGCCATCGCACACTAGAGGGAAGCTGTCATCTGCTGCGTCAGAAGAAACACCTGGGGGTCTGGTCTCGATGAAGGTCACAATGGCACATTTCTGTTACTACAAAATTTTCACTTCATACAAATTCATGATTCAAAGAAGAGTTTCACTAGAGAGGCACATTTTTCTTTGACCCGAAATTATGCCATGAGAATAGCATAAAACATGTTGTAAACATTACAATTCTTTGCACAGTTACTTTAATAAAGTTTGACTTAATCACTATTATTGTAACACTTTATTTAAGTACAATAATTTTGTAAATGCATGAAAATTCAACATATCTTGTATAATTTGAAAAGAAACAGACTTTGCCTCTGCAGAAACCTAAATGCAGTTATGAAACACTAACAAAGAAGTATTATTTTAATTAAATAGGACAAATAATTGCTAACACACAGGTGCAGTATCATTCAAGTCCAACTGCAGCTTAAAACCCTCCAAATTTACTGAATATATCAACAAAAATCATGACGGCTGCCACTGAACTGAAAGAGGAATGATGCTCACACACTGAAGCTACAGTTCATCCCAGACATACTGTATTCAGGATAAAAGAGGCTGACTTCTCACTGGCACTTTGTAACACTGATCATTAAGAAGTTAAAGACTTACACCACCATCTTTTCTACTGTAGGTTTGAAAGGTGCAGAATGTTGTCAGCGTGTGCTCGAAAGTAACAATGAACTCCAGTGGTGAGCCAGTTTCTTGGATAAAAAAAACTAAATCCAAACGTTTAAAGAAACTTGATACTGAACACCGTTACCTAACATGACTATTTGCTATAATTCACTATGCCAGAGACAAATAAAAGTTATGTTTAATTTATGAGTGTTTGTGACATACTGAATATACAGGAGGTAGTTTGGGAAGTTTTTGCTTTGACCAAGTTTTTTCATTGACTGTTTTGTAACTGATTTGAACAAATGCTAACAACAGCTGCTGCTGTTGACAAAGGATACAAACTTTTAAGAGCCATCTTTCAAGCTTAGACATGTGAGTGTGTGATGCTCAAAACATTTTATTTGTGGTTCTTCTATCTAATTTAAAACACTGCTGTTTTAAATCAGATATATCCATTGTCTGGATACACTGTAAAATCACTGGACCCAGGACTATGCGTGACTGTCTCTGACTGCACCAGTTTCTTAAAAAAAAGAAAATTTATTTTTTTGTTTCTTTGTTTGTTTATCTAGCCGTTATTTCTTTCTCAGAATGGACTGGGTGTGTGACAGATTGTTTCACTGTACCTTCAGCTTGGGCAGCCGCTTAATAGTCTTGAGTGGCCGCAGGACTCGGAGGACCCTCAGGGACTTGATGGTGTTGATGTCCTTGCCTTTTGTTCCTCTGTGCAGATTGAGAGGACAGTTAATCTTGGTGATGTAGCATTAGTGATAATCATATAAACCCCTTCAGCCTAATCCCAAGTAACAAGAGCCGATTTTAGTACCTCAGGTATATTCTGTGTGATTAATACCTGTTTATATTCTGTTAGTAAAGTGCATGTATGAGTGTGTTATTCTACAGAAACATGCTACTGAACAACAGAAGAAGGTTTATTTTATTTATGCGGTGAAAAGTAATCAAAGTACAGTAAGTCCAGCAGGGCTTTTAGTAAGTCTAAAAACCCTGCTAGTGTCCGATGGAGGAGGCCCTGCTGCTCCTTATACCAGCATGTCACCAGGGCATTGACCAACTAATATTGTCCTTCCCAGGGAATAAACACACCCCCTACAGTACTGTGAAGGTGCTGTTTAACAATGTAAAGTATGTTCAAAAATACATGCAGCCTTTATCCAGTTTCTTTGGAGTGTACTCACTCACTTTTTTAATTGCCTGTCATTCAAATATGCTACTTTTTTAAAAAAAAAGGAAGGGCAACAATGTAAGGAATGGATTTGAAGGTGTGTTCATCTGTTCTAATGTGAGCTGTAAATGCTAGTGTGCCTGGCTAACTATAACTAAAGTAGTAACCTAGTGTTATTTTACAAAGGCAAGCGAAGGTGCATTCAGTGCACAAACAATACTGTCTGTCATTAACTTTATTCACTGGTGAGAATGCTAACGTCTTCCTGGGTCAAACACTTTTAGCCTCACTCTAGTAGAATTATATCAAGTGATGTATTTACTGCAGCCATTATTTGGAAAGTAAGGAACCTGTAGAATAAGGCATTATCATATAAATGATTAACTCCTTTGCTCTAAACTCACAGCTGTTCAGGTTGTGGCTATTTTTAAATAAGGCTAGTTGAAAGAAAAAAACAATTCAAGTAATTAATTGTATGTATTGTTTATGTGTATAAAGGGCAGCTGTCAGATGGAGGATTATGGATCCATACACCTTAGACTCAGGGGCTTTTTCTTTTCTCAGTGGAAAGTCAAACAAAATGGCATGCACCTCACATGCTCAGATGACTTGGTTATTGTTTCATGCAATCTCCAAAGCCAGTGCCAGTCCTCACTGCTGAAAGACTGCAACACTTTGAGATGGCAAGAACAGTTGCCAGTAGCTTTCAGAAGTTCCATGGGACAGGAAGATATAATATATACTGTATATATGTGTGTGCACATCTTTCTGCAGTTGTGTAGACACATTTTAATTTGCTACCATCGTGGTGAGGGCATTGTCGCTGGTCTTCAGACCTTCAAACTTTTAGGATTAAGGTTGGAATCAGGGTTAGACCTAGGCATTTAGTTGTGATGGTTAAGGTTAGTGTAATGGCCTAGGGAATGCATTATGTCAATGAGTGTCCTCACAAGCATAGAAAGACATGCATTAGTGTGTGGATACACACACTTATGCATGCACTTCTTTAGGGACGCCAGACGTGATGTCCAATCAGAAGCACTCTACTGCCTCAGAAAAACAGGATGCACAGGGCTCCTTCAATACAGCAGTTCACCAAAGACTCAGTTACATGGAGAATTTCAAGAATATACTGTATGTACAAACATATTCAAGATCAATTGTTACTAATTGTTAGGGCTCATTACTTTCATTTTTATCATACTTCGTCAGAGTTTAGCTTGATTATTGAAACTATAAAAATCTGTTCTACAATTAGCCTTTACAACTCTTATTTGCATAAACAAACACTTTGTAGTGGTGTTTGTTATGTGGATGCCGAGTTATTTTATTTGTTCTTGGCTTTTCAGATGATCTGGTATATAATCAGCTGCTCATTTGCATTTTTTCTCCATGTCCTTTCCAGTAATGGGAACATTTTCAGAGATGTCAGTGTTGCGAGGAGACTATTTACTGTATATGTGGTGATTAGCATTTTGCTCCAGCTGTTTAGAACAAATACAATTAAGAGAATTTAAAAACACCCTTAGGATGTGTGTGAACTAAAATGAAGGTGAAACAAGGTTAAAGATTTAGCCTCCTCTAAAATGCAAAAATGGGCCAAACAGGATTAACAAATTTCAGTGAAATAGTCAAGGTGAATCCAAGTAAGAAGCTGTAGTCCTTCACTGATTTCTGTCCATTGCATAAAGAAGGAGATCTGTAGGTGAAGGGTTTGGAAGTGAATGAAGTGGTAGCCTTTTAGCAAGCTGAACAATCAAACCCACTTTAGTCATAATAGGCTTTGATACAACTGGTACCCAACATATGGGGCAAATCAGCAGCCAGATGTTGGTCTTCTGAAAGCTATAAGGAGAGTTCCCAATATTGTCTTTTTGTTTTGTTGTCCCAATATTGGAATAGGAGGTTACTTTGCTACAAGGGAAGAGAGGAAGACAGGCAGGAGAGAGGCAGGAGGGAGGTCACATCCTGGGCATCTTGGGGTATAGTTTGTTTGGAAAGAAGCATTTTGTGGTTCACTTGTGGGGGGAAATGGGGAAGGGGGTCAATAAGCAAAAGGTAGATAGGGACAGTTCCCACCTGGCCATACTTTGTTGCGACCTGATGAGAAAGAGCAATGATAAGCATACACACACAGCACACAAACCCAAACACCACCCACACAAATAGAGCAAACGGACATTTAAGAAAGACAGAGCACGGTGATATTATTCGGCCTTTCAAATTCATCAAAGCACAATGAGGAGACAACAAAGATAAGAGACAAATAGAAGCACTTAAGCTAATTACCCTGTGAAAGAGCAAAGCAAAAATAAACTATTTGAAGGAAACAGTGGTTACATGTACTGAACGTGGAGAAATCACACTTATAGCAAAAGGATGATTAGGATGCCATGGACAGTTTGTCACTGAGGGAGAGAGGAGAATGTTGAACAATATAGTGTATGACTGCATTCGCGATGCAGCTGGAAAAATAAAATATGTATCCCCTATATGGGGCTTTCATTTTATTTAAAGGTCTGATTTAAGCCATTTTCACATACTTTGAGAGCTACGGTTGTGACGGCAGGCCACTGCTGTTCCACTAACTTCATCTACACTGGTTCCAGACCTCTAAACTGCTGCCAGAATTTCCAGTTTTTGCAGTGATTACAACAGGTCTGATATTGTGTTGGCTGTTTCTCTTGTTGTAAAAACAACTAAGCCAATCAAAGCTGTCCAGGCAGAGTAAGAATGAAGACATCATCTTCCTGTGCAGGGACAGAAATTGTCACATAAATGGCAGCATGTGTGACAACCATAACCATGTGGTTGAGGGATTAGGGGACACATTTCTGAAACAACTATATTCTTGGGAGGATAGTCTCTGACTGACACTTACTGAAGTTCTTAAATTACTTCTTGAATGGCAGTGAAAAGCTGTGCCAAACAACAGCTACAGTACCACTGAATGTTTTTGCTGGACGGCTGGACTTTCAGCTCTTAGTCAAATTAGCTCAACCATTTTGTTTGGAGGTTAAACCGACATCATCAAATGCGATAGATCAGAGCTGAACCAGGAAGTCAGTTTCTAAACCATAATGGATGCTGAAAGGAACACTTTGGTTATTTATTTTACAGTTTGTTTTACCAGTGCTTTTTATTTTCATCAAGTTACGATATGTCTGACTGATCAAAGTTGTTGTTGCATCCAATTTTTTTCCAGCAAATTCTTCACATCATCAAATCACGATAACTAGAGCTTGGTGAACGTGTTATTATAACTGAAAATGAGATCTACCTCTAAATAAGCTCCATGTTGTAATAAGCCATAATTATCCTTTAAGCCTTGCATTGTGAATGCAGCCTGTAAGAACCTACATGCCATGGCTCCGAGCTGATGATGAAGATGATAGGAGGGACAACATGGCTGACAGCAAGTCAAAGAAGGAGGGAGGGATGAAGCACAGCTGGTTCAATCTAATAACACTGTATGAGTGAATCCTACTCTTATGTGCACTGTATATACCCACACAGGGGCACAGCACACCGGACAGAATGATATTATTACACTTTATACCATGCCTTACAGTATACTTGTAAATTAGCAGCCAGAAAGATAATGGCAGAATTCTGAAGGTTACATCATCCTGTTTGCATCTAAAAAATAAACAAGAAATGTTTTATAGCTACAACAGACCCTGTTTAACAGTTTTCAATTGCGATATTTTTATTTGTGTTCTCATTATGCAGCAGCACACAGATCTTTTGTTCCCGTGAATATCTGGAACACTTTTTATTGTTATGAAAGCTTTGAAACTGTTGTTTCAACAGTACAGTATTTTCTTATTCATAGTGCTGCCCCCTATGACAGACTGGCGACCTGTCCAGGGTGTACCCCGCCTCTTGCCCAGTGTCAGCTGGGATTGGCAATAGCCCCCCCGTGACCCTGATCAGGAATAAGCGGTATAGATGATGGATGGATGGATGGATGGACACTGCAGCCCCACTGTGCATTATGTATATCGTTCCTACAGATACACATAAAGTATATCCAATGAATAGAAAACAGATAACTACACTTATGTAACCTGAATACAGATGTAACATAAACACGGTTATATAACACAAGCTGAATAAACTGTGATTGTGGCAGTGATGATAAGAATAACATTTAACAAACTATGACTTTTCTTCAAAGACTTAGATGAAGACTGCTGAAGACATATCTATAGACTCCTCAAATGACACTGGCTAAGATGGACAGGAATGGAAAGCAGAAGACATAAACAGGAAGACAAGTGCAGGGACAAATACATGGGCTGAGAGAAGAGGTTTTACCCCATAAGACTCCTGAAAGCAATCGAAGCCAGAAAATAAAGAAGGGAGGAGAAAAGTGAAAGAAAGAAGACAGGGACAGGGTCAGCTAGAGATAGAAAACAGGGAGGCATAAAAACAGTAAAGGTCTACAGCAGGCAAAACAAAAAAAAAATCAGAGCAGCAGAAGGCGTTACAAAGAAAAATACACAGGTGACAAACAGTGGAGCATTTCAAGTTGATATGTGAAATTGTGACAGATGAGAAATAGCATCCAGCGCTGGTTGAAACAGATTATGTGATCACCTTCTTACACTGGAGACCCAGAATACAGGTCTGTATGCTTCAAGGCAACTCCCTTTATACTGTGGCTATGGTTAACATTTATTTCCACTTGACTGCAAGGTGCCTGTTTAAAATCATACTTTGAACATAAATGTGGTCAGATTAATTTCTATATCAGCATGTGAAATACAATGAAATTCAAGTAACCACAGCAACATTAACCAGTGCTCAAACTGGGCCAGTACCAAGGGATGCAGGGATTCTGTCCAGCTGAGTGCTTATTACTCAATATTGCCACTTTATTGCGATTAAGGGAAAACAGGCAATTTTCCTGTTCAAAATCAGTGTGAGAGGAGGTAAAAATGTACAGCTTTGTGAAGAAGGATGTTTTTTTCAGTAAGTCAGTATAGTATAACCACAATAAACCACTCCAAGATATCCCAGTATACTACATAGAGAAAATTCACCTTCACCGCATCTGTTAGGTTTGGAATGTCCAAACCATCAACTGTATAAAATACGGACACCATGACAGCTCCCAGAAGTGAAGTGACTCCCCTGGTGGCTGGTTGCAGTATAGGTCAAGAACTCCGCCCCCTCCATGTTAGCGGATGGGACAAGAGCCGAATCAAAAACTTAGTAAGTACAAATGAAAAAGATTTTTCCCAGAGGTGATTTCTGTGGTTCTTAGTTTTTAGTAGATATTATCATGCTGACTGGTGTACAAGTGGTAATTTTTTCTGGTACATTTGTTAGGCTTGTTTGATGATATAAAAAGGAGTGTACTTTAGATGATGACAGATTTGATTGGCGGTCTGCTACGTCACTCAGCTACTCGCTGGCTACTATGGCTGGAATCTGGCTGGAAAATGCCAAGATGGCGGCCGGCGCATCTGGGATATTTTGACTTCACTTTTGCATAGTGGAGGGAAGTGGTGACATCCATATTTATAGAGTCAGTGGTCAGGACATACAATACAGAATATGTAGTAAAAACAGCTATTTAACATTTGAAACACTCACTGTGACAGTAGTTGTGATTTAAAACAACAAAAATCATAATAGGAAATTAGTATTTTGTTAAACAACAAACTAAAGTCATATATCATTCCTGTAGTGTACTGAGCTGAGGGAGCTCCAGTTGTGGGTGAGAAACTAGTACCTCTGTTCCCTTGAACCTTAAACCTGTCAGCCAAACTATGCATGGCCCATTAGGCGATTTGCAGAGAGGGGCAGTGGAGACTATGAAACAATGAAAGACGAGTATGACATACTGTAGTCAGGTTGGCATAATAACCCAAGCACAAGAGTTTAAAGAATTCAAGGGGAGTAACTGGTTGAACACATCGGATTTGTAAGTTAGAACAAAACACAGGAGCAGAGGTAACTACTACTCAGCATGTTAGCATTCTAGCTCGCCAAAGGTATGGACACTCAAGAGAAGGTAACATCAGCTACAATACAACACCTGTGGTGATTTATTTCAACATGTTCTTGTGGTTTCATCCACCCTTGAAATACATTATATTCAAAGGCCTGCTGTAATTAGAAAATAAAATAAAGTTGACTTACGAGCATGCAAAGGCCACCAGAGCTCCACTGACCACAATGAAATCCAGAATGTTCCACAGGTCACGAAAATAAGAGCCAGGGTGAAGGAGTAATCCCAGGTCAATCATCTAGTCACACAATACATAGTAAGCTGTCACTGACATTTTCTTTGTTTCAAGGGCCTATGACACTGAGGAGCTATTCTGATTTTTCCTTCCTTCATACTATATCTTATACAAATCAGGTTTTCATATTTAGCACTTTTTCAGTGATTCAGAGCATTCATTATCTAAAGTGTTTGTTGTTAGGAGAAGGTGTTATCATAAGTGAGAAGAGAAAACCCACAAAGCCAATGGCAACAGCAGGACTGTGCACAGTGTGCGAGATTTCATGATTAGCAGGCCAAAGCATGACAGAAAGTCTGAATTAAACCACAGTGAATTTGGCTGAACATGATATGAAGCAAGTCATAACACATGAAGAAACATAGTAATTGAAATTTTGTTAAAACCACTGTTACACTTAACTTAAACATCTGCTGTCTACTTCCCAAACACATTTAGCCCATTTAGCTCTAGGTGGATTTAAACCTCCTAATTGCCAAAATGTGGCTTAGCTGGTTTGTCAGAGTTCAAATGGGCATGTGCCCTCAGGCTTCTCACCTTAATCACCATCTCAAAAGTGAAGACTCCAGTAAAGACATAATCCAAATACTTCAGAATCTGCAGAAACAGAGATTAAAACATATGAGATGAAGTATCAACAAATCCAGTGACAGATGTTTTCATCTTGGGTGTCTGTGTGTGTGTGTGTGTGTGTGTCTGTGTGTGTGTGTGTGTGTGTGTGTGTGTGTGTGTGTGTGTGTGTGTGTGTGTGTGTGTGAGAAGGGCTCAAGCTCTGTCAGCTTTGTACTCTCTGCACAAACAAACATCTGAACACCCATACATACACACACAAATAAACAATACACAAACACACAACACGCACAACATCACCTCAGATTTCCTCTGTGCCGCTGACTAGAATATTAATTAGCTGCACTTGTTTGTCAAAAATGCAAAATCTCAGTCATGTGTCTGTGTGCATGTATAAGCTTCTTATTCCCAACATGAGCTGATGGGTTATGCTGGGATATAAAGAAGCATTTTGCCAAACTGGATATATGACGCTTTTGGTGTTTTCTACAAAATGTCATTTAAGAAGTCAAAATGACCACATTTGGAAAGTGATTTAAAACTTGTTTTTCTGCTTTCTACCATTTGTGCCTCAATATGGGCAAATTGTCAAGCCCTGCTAGGAAGGACTTTTCAGTCAGTCCAAATCAATCAGGCAGTCAGCCCCACTGACATACACTTGTTTGTGAATCGTACACATTTTCATGCAAATGCTGGTTTGTGTGTTTATGTGCCTGATAATTAGTGTGTTGGTTGTGCCCTTCCACATGTTTATTTGCTGCTTGAAGTCTCAATGTCTGACTCACATTGTTGCGTGTTGCATTGGCTTGCACGGGGTCTTCGGCTGCCAGAGTGATGCTGCTCATGGTAATCACCATCAGGATGCACATTTCAAAGTAACGCAGGTTGACCATGTAGTGACAGAGTCGCCTCACCCTACAAGATCACACACATACTGTATAAACACATGCACATACATGATTGTAATAGTACACACAGAGCAGTGACAAGTCACTTGGTATGTTCAGGTGATGTCCTCCCATAACAGGCCACAGACAACATGCACGTCCCCCCCTTGTCAAAAAATTGCACAAAGGCAAAGTGTGACGTGCCAGCCTCTGGGAGAATATGTGACTCAGGGCTGTCGGGGCTTGCAGTGTCTTTTAATCAAATCAAAATGTAACAGGCTTACCAGGGTTTTTATAAACACAGGACTTGTTTTAGGTAAACCAACCTGAAAAGTGTACTTTTTGCATTTTCCAGGATTAATAATTTTGAAAAAGAGCTTTTGAAGGATCACTTATAAAGAAGATGGTGTGATACTATCAACGAGAGTGGGTTAAGGAGAGTGATGACATCGCCACTGACTCTATAAGGAACATTTTTTCTTTTTCTTTACAGTAAATGGTGGATCATGGGAACGTTGAATAGTTCCCAACATTAAGAGCAGTGCCATAGAGTGACACTGACTTGGCTGCTATCTTTTAAGGTAAGAAGTTGACATCAATAACAACAATTACACTTGTGACATTTTAGGTTGGTGATGTGTCAAAACACATTTTACAACCCTCTAACCATCTGTCTCAAATACTGGGCCACTTTAATAGTTAGGCACCTTGCTAAGTAGCTAAATTAGCCGAGCTATCTACAACAACAGAACACAGAATTTGTTTTCAAGGATGTACAAGTCATTAAAAGCAGTAATTTGCTGATAAATCCCATTGTTCTCTATATAAAACAATGGATCTGAGTTGGCTGTTTGGAACTACTTGAAGCTACATGAGTCACGTGACCTGCTGCCCTTTTTGACCCCTCAGTGTTGTAACTCATCTGTCTTAAGGGATCTACTTGCACCCAGCTCAGACAAAGCACTCCACCATTTTCCAGCAGCCATGACCCTCTTCTCAGCTTTACACTCTACAGACCAGGCTGCTACAAACCATCCAGGTGTGAGATCACGGCCTTCTGAAGCCAACAGGACTATGTTGTTGGCATAAAGGAGAACAGAGCAGATACAGTTATCCCCCTTAGTTATAGAAAACTGGAATAATGGTACCTCTGTAATAGAGGATTTGAATATGGCCCAACTGGACAGCATGTCCCCAGAATCTCCCAGAATGCAGGAAAAATTTTTACAATGAGCTTGTGGAACACCAAGTTTTCTTTGGTTCTACTCAACTCTTCTCATTCAGGACTTGGAACATTGGATCAGATTATGTAACAACAGAGTCCATCATTAATATTTGGCCTAAAATGTTCTTGTATCTTCAGGTTGAACTTAAAGTTTGTAACAGGCAATCCATAAGTAGTGCAAAAGTCCACTGACAAAGCATAACAAAACAAAATCACACAGGCCATCACCCACTTCACAGGTTTTTCAATGCACAGTTTTCAAGTCTTTCAGTGTAAATGTACCGAGCCAGCCCTCTCCCAGAACTCCACACAAAGATGCCATGAAGGACAAAAACTTTCACTCTGCCTATGTGCTTTTATGTACATAAAGGATGTACTATACAGATAACAGGTAGAGCCACTTGGGGGATGTTTATTTTGGAAGAAACAAACAATATAATTCTTGAACTTCAGTTTGAGATACAGATTCATACAGATTTTTCTCATTTTATGGGACGCTTATAATAAACTGAGACAGGATTTTTATTTTTTATTTTTCTGTGTTTTATCTTTCATCAAAATGACTGCAATGTGAGAAACAGCAAAAATCTGTTGTCGTTGCAAATTCATCTACAATACCAAGACTGGTATTTGATTGGCTAGTGCAGTGTCTTGTTGTCTTTATCATTTTGGTGAAGATCTGGTACCCTTCTGCCTCGACACAGGATTTTCATACAAATAAATGAGAGGAGTGGGTTTTATCAGAGATGACAGAAGTTGTCTCAGCTCACCCTTCCTCCCTGTGACATGCAATTAGTAGAAACTTGAACATAACAAATGAAATTAATGAAATTCATGCTGTTCTTAATTCAACCCAAATTATTCAACTAATCACACATCAGACACTCAGAGAAAATGGTCAGAGAAAGCATACAGCCCAAGTTGATTAAGCATGCAAATCACTGATGTGATCCTTAGCCAGCTGATCCTTCAGTCAGTCAGTTGTAACTTACGGGTTTGTTTGCCCGAAGATGAACATGGAGCTGTAGGGGAGAATCTGCCGAGGCTCATTATCTGCATCCTCCAGAGCTTTCTTCTCCTCACTGAGTTGGAAGTTGTCACAGTCGATGTTGTTCACTGGTGCGGAAAAATAAATACACTCATTTAGAAGCACAAACATTGGTAACAAGTGTGATATTTTCATCCATGCAATATCTACAGTATATCAATTAGGACCCCCTCAAAAATGAGGTGGGACATCTTAAGGGACTTATGCTCTGATCAATTTACTGTAAATAAATTGATTTTGTAGAGGGTCACAGGCAGCTGGAGCCCACCCCAGCCGACTGGCTGAGAGGCAGGGTACACCTTGGACAGGTCTCCAGCCTATCAGAGGGCTGGCATGTAGAGACAGACAACCAGTCACAATCACACCTATGGGCAGTTTAAAATCACCAGTTATCTTAATCAGCATGTCTTTGGACTGTGGGAGGAATCATCCAGAGGAAACCCACACAGGCATGGAGAGAATATGCAGGCTTCGGTCAGGGTTCTCATAAGATGGTGGACAAGATTAAGCGTGACAGCTACAGTATATCATGAAATAATAACTTAGTCCAAGGACGCACTAGTAGAGATAAAGCTGCAGTATTTCTGAACCAGAAATACAGGAAACGTCCACATTATTCTTCAGACCTGATTGGATTGTTAAATGTTTGTTCTTTTATTATTCTTCCCAATACAAAAATGGTACCTGGAGTTAGTGCAGAAAAATGGCTAATGAATGCAAATGCATTTGTGTTGGAATAATAATTTAGTCATTGTGGAGATCTGGTGATGTGGTGGCATTCTTGATTTGCCTTAATTATCCTAATGACTTTGTGGGCAAAATGTTAATTCAATTTTCTTTCCTTCAACCTTCCCAGTCGTCCTCCGCGTCTTGTGAGCATGATGTTCTGTACTCACTGGGAATGATAGTGGTTTCACCAGGTGGCCCATTGATGGTGACAGGGATGTGGATAGTGTGGCTATTTAGGCCGACCCGACTGGCCCTGGTGGAGTTTTTCTGGTTGTCAGCATCTTCTTGCTTTTCTCCAAGACTCGGGCTACTTTTCATTGGCTGCAGAGGACTAGAGGTGAAGCGGTCCTCCTCAGCATCTGGCTGCCTCTCTCTGGGGGAAAAGAGGTGTGAATCTTATTAGAGGCATCACAATACTCTTCTCTCAGGGTTCTTCAAGCTTTTTCTGGCAAATTAGATCAGTTCATCTGCCTTCCTGGGAGACAGACCACAACATATGTGGCAACAAAGCAAAAGCAGACTTTTACCGCTATGCTATCCTAACAATTTTTTTCTGGTGCAGCTGAACCAAACACTGACATCATATTTTAGATATGGTTAGAAAGCAGTTGCTTATTTACATATCCAGCTGATTTGGACCAACAGTACTATTCACTTCAAGTCATATTTCAGACCACCTACTGCAATGAATGTGAATCCAGTGTTTGTTTTGGGTCTCCAATGTAGCTCTTTAGCTGCTAAATGCTCCACTATGTTCACTAGATAGTCTCTGATTTTGTCTTTCTGCTGTTTGGTGACCACTGTGTACCTAACTGCAAATCATTTAATGAGTAGGCCTAAAGTAAGATCACAGTAAAGCCATTAATGATATCACTAACACTATTAGATAATTTTTTATCTACATCTGCAGCCTTACCTATGACCTTTGGTCCCATTCTTGTTCCCCTTACAGTTGTCTCCATCCAGAATAGACTGAGCTCTGACTATGCGAGAGCATCGTCCAAATCTCTCTCCATTGCTGTCCCCCTCTCCTCCCCTCCCCCTCCGCTCTCCCTGTGCACCATTCACTATCATCCCATTTCCCTCTTTTGGTGGACAATGGGAGCGGTGATGCCGATGCCCCCTTTCTTCTCCTCCTGTTCGTATGTCACTGGCCTCTTCCTCAGGGGAACCAGCCTGGTGGTGGTGCCTGTGCCCCTGTCCTCCATCAGGGCCATGGATCCTCTCTCCTCTCCTCTCTTTAGTCTGGGCACCATCAGTGATGTGATCTCTGGTCCTGCTGTGATGGGTATGGTGCCTTCCTCCCCGGCAGTCACCTCCATCCTTGCTCTCCCCAATCCTGTCCCGGTGCCGGTGATGTTTTCTGGCATGTGTGTGGAGGTTATCTCCCACCCTGTCATGCTGGGTGTCCCCTGCCTCCACCTGCCCTCCTTCAGAGGGCCTGCTGGTCTGGTCACCGTTTCTGCCCTCTACCACAAGTGGCCGGTCTAGGTGAGTCTTCATGTCGGGATGCAGGTGGAGGGTGGAGGACACCTGCAGGCGCTCCTGTGGGTCGAGCTCAGTGAACAGGGCCTCAGTGCTGGCCCTCAAGTTGTGTCTCCTCAGCTGATTGGTCCTCTGTTCCCACACTGACAGGGTCTTTGCTGACCGCTGCTGCTCCTTTCTGCACACAGGAATCAAACCCACAGGAAAAGGTCATGTGATGATGAAAAGCAATGACATAGAAACATTTTGTGTATTGTTTCTGTCTTTACTTCCTTTCTTTTCTTTTTTTTGTATGGGTTTTGGGTGAACACCACCATCCACAGTTTCATCCATAGCCACACTAGTTTCTGCTAATAATTATTATTTTTTTTCTTTACTTAAACCTTGTCATTAAGGACATAATAATGTAAAGCATGTAAGAAAGAGCCAGACATGAGGTGGTCTATGGATGTATCAACAAATGTTCACCATGGTAAAGCTTTCACTTACCATGCTTGAGTGTTATATGGAGAAAGCAGCTCCATGGTAAAGTCTGTCTGATGCTGAGGAACTCTACATTCTGTTGTCATGACATGACCTGATTATGGTAGGTCTTTGAGTCCTTAATATTAAAGATGTGCCTGCAAAATAGTTCAATCACACTTTTCTGGGGTTTTTCACCAGGTGGAATCAAAATGAATACTTTCTATAAGAGCATATAAGAGGCTACAGAAGTTCTTTTGCATGTTTTAACTTATTTAACCTGTACCAACATGTGGTATTCATTTTGTACCATTAATGCAAGCAATACGAGTGAATAATGCTTCTATAAATGTGGGAATATTGAGCCTTTCTTTTTTAAGCACCGTACTGATCAGGAAAACATAAGGCCGAATAATCTTGGCAGTGCTTTCATGGTTTTTCAAGGTTTCCTCCTTTTGTACAAATGGTTTGGATCTTTTATGGACTAGAAGTTGCAACGAAAGTTGTGAAGTTGCAACCAGAAGTTGAGTGACGTATCAAAGATACAACGAAAGTTGTGAAATTGTGACCAGAAGTTGAGTGACGTATCAAAGATCGTCAATCAAAGCTGTTAAATCAACTATAATACACCCCTTTGTATATAAGCAAATAACCTATTAAAAACAAACTAACCAGGCCACTTGATGATCAGCGTCACAATACCAAAAACCACAGTAGTGACCTCTGGAAAAATTGATCTAGTTTGTACTTATTTGTATTTTGAAAAAAATGTTATGTGCTTTTTAAATTGCAACACAGGGAAAAAGTACTGAAAGGCACTTGAACCAGGTGGCTCCACTATTTAGTTTCCTTACCTGTACTAAATAAAATCAGCTGAGTTATTATATGTGGCTGCTCATGGTTCTACTCTCTTAAAAAGAATTGTTCACCTGTGAATATATCATTTGTTGCCAAGCTGTCATATAAGAAACATCTCAAGATGAGTAAAGGTAAAAAGCTCTCCCAAGATCTCTCCAACAAGATTGTTGAGCAGCAAAGGAACAGCACATGTCACTTCTCAGCTCCTAAATGTTCCCATAAGCACCACTGGGGCCATTATTGGGGAGTGGAAGAAGGATCGCTCCACCATTAACCAGCCACGCACAGAAGCTCCTTGCAAGATTTCTGACTGGGCGGTAAGAAAATTAGTCAGGTGTCAAACATCTCATCTAATTTGACATGCATGTAATTCTGTTTGAACCAGGTCATGTCTAACATGGTGCGACCATTCCTGTCATGTACTCTATCTTCTTTAACAAAAACAACAAGCTGATTTCTGAGTTGAAAGAACGTGGTAAGACTACACACATGGGTGAAATGTTTTTGAACATATGTATTTCTGAATAAGTGAAAAGACTCAAAAACACATAAAAAAACTTTGCTATATCTGTATTTCCATCTAACATGCATGAAGTATTGCATACTGTTCCTGTACAGTATGGATTATTTACATGGGGCTTTATGAGTTAGTTTAGTTTGTTCCATCTGGTCACTTGTACCTCAAGATTCGCCGGGTGGAGAAGGAGTAGACAGTATAACTCCTAAAAGAAGACACAGACAGAGAACACACAGGACACAGGACAGATATCCGCAGACAGGTGAACAACACACATACAGGTTGGGTTTATTTAGAAAGGGAAGTGAAAGATGAAACACTGAAGGGAGAGCAGAGTTACTTTGTGAGACATATTAACAAAGCACACACACTGAAAGACACAGGAGAAGGGCAATGTGGGAGAAACGAATTATCTCAGAGATGAGATGTGAGCATCTCCAACACTCCATCTGCACTTTCATCAGTTCAGACAGCAGATCACCGGGGAGGAGAGAGAAGTTACATCTTGCTGTTGCATTTAATTTTGGCCTCGACTCATATTGTCTTTTAATGAGATGTCCTGTGGTCTGTGATAAACAATGCCAAACTGCCTGCAGTGATAGCAACGCTCAGAGAGATTAAACATTTATACACAAATTATTCACATCAGAGGGCACAGAACATAAGATGAATGGCATGGAACAGAGGACTGGCAGCCATCAGTAGAGTACACAGTGGATGGCTAAGACCAGAGGAAGGCATAACTGTGTTCATGGATCTGCATTTTACACACAAAATCACATACACACTGGCCCTATAGCCTAAAATGTGTTATGAGTTTGTGCTATTTACCTGCAATTGTGTCTTTCTGCTCAGTGAGGGATGTTGTGATTACTATTTCCTTTTATACGAACCATTTATACATTTCACTTTAGTAGCAATGAAAACATGATAGAGTACAATTTATGAAAGTCCAGAGGACAGGAGAGGAAAAGAAACAGGAGAAGAGGAGGAGTGGAAATGAGGAAGAAAGATGAATGTAATGGACACGTGAAGACAGGAGAGTAGACCAGGAGAAGAGGACAAGAGGAGAAGTAAAGAAGTAAATAAGAAAAAAGGAGAGGACATGAGTAGAAATGAATAACCAGAATGCAGAGGCAATGAGGAGAGGAACAGCAGAAGGGAGGAGGAAGAGAATATTGTAACAGAGAGCGGTAACTCACAGTGACTGAATGCTGCTGATGGACGACCTGCGAGAGAGTGCATCTTGATTTTGCTTTACAAAACTGTCCATGCAGAACAAAAACAAAAGAAAGAATGAGACACAAATCTGAAGGGGACAAGCGGACTCTCAGTCAGTCTGTGTGTCCCCCTGTGCCCTCCTGTTTTACAGTAACGGACTAATCCATGCACCCACTTGAATAATGCCACAACAACAAAAAAAAAAGGTTTTGGAGTTTCATTCCAAAACAGAAAAGAGCAAACTGATTATTGAAATAATACTTTCATAGTACAAACTTAAGAGTTTTGAATACATTCATTAAAAAAAAAAAATCTAATATGGTTAATCCTAAAATAAGTAATCATTTTGTAATGAAACCCTGTGTGCACACTCATTTACCAGTTTAACCACATTGTTCAATGTTCACATGAAAAATATTGTGAGAACACTGAAAATAATGCACAGGATCACATGTTAAAAGTGAAGACAGTGAAAATGGGAACAGCTGGAAAGTTAGCTAACCAATGAGCTACAGAACTGATTGTCTATGTCTGAGTGAGGAGGACAGCAATTAGGGAGAGTGTGTGAATCAAAGTTCACTGCATGTTATACAAAGGGCTGGACTATTCAACACACAGCCACTGAAATTCATCTGATGTGAGCAAAATGCACAATCAGCCATAAGAATAAAAACGCTCCAGTTTCATACCAGATATCTCTTAACAGACTCATAATTTCAGGGTTTGTCAAGGCTGTAAAAATAGGCTGAATTTGGACTCGCAAATAACTTCCTTGTTGACAGGAAACATCAGTCCCGTCAGTCACTGGGTTGTGGTGAAGAGTGGGTGGGTTAAACGTTTTAGCAGAAAACAGGAAGTTCTGACAGCAAAGATTAAGCTTTTCTTGTATCTTTTTCATAACACTGATGTGCTTGTATCTCATGCCCCTGCTACTCTGCTTAATGGCTTTCATTTTATCCAGGGGATGCAAAAATAAATATAACATTTTTAATTGCAAACTGTGTGAATGCATAACATTATCATTTTATTAATTGGCCAAATGACTTTCAAAGCTACTATCCATAATGGTTCTGAATTAAAGTTGCTCTTGTGGAGTTTTTTTTTTGGTGAACAAATAAAGTTGGATTGAGGTAAATTGAGATTTGTTCAACATCCCATTCTTAAAAACACTGATCCATGCTACTAGTGGTACCCCCCCACACACTGAAAATAAACCTGAAATTTTATAATTTAGGTTTTTTAAATAACACCCTTTAAGGGTGAAAGGGGCTAAAAATGAACAAAGTACTGTAAAACCAGTGGTGGAAACTAACATGGATTGTTGATCAAAGCTTCCTTAATTGCCTTTACTGTTAAAGAAGATAGACATTGAGGTGTGATAACAAGGTAACAGTACAGGAGCATTCTCACAGTGGGAGAGGAATGTACACAGTGTGTATACACACAAACATTTCAGACTGACAGGGAAGAACATGTAGAAGGACAACACACTGAAGGGACATTTATCTCCACCTTCTGACTGAACACAGCTGCTGGCAGAGGAGGGAGATGCTTGGAAACTTACGCGGTGATTGAGATGTTGGCTGCTGACACTGGGCTGACTTCCTTCACCTCCAAAGCTTTTTGCAGGGCAAGCTTCTTATTGGCTGCTTCCTCCTGCTCTTCTTCATCCTTTAGCCAGTGAGAACCAAGACAAAAAATGCAATCCTATCACAACATGCAGTGCTTTGGTTTGAAATGTTTTACTGTGAAGGAGAACAAATACACTTATATTGCTATGTGTTATTGATGCATTCAGAGCTCTACCTTAGTCAGCTCTTGTGCATTGGCAAGGTTATCAACAGCAATAGCCAAGAAGACATTCAGGAGGGTGTCTGAATAGCAACACGATAAGGGGAAAAGGATGTGTTCATCAGCCTCTAGTGAAACTGGTTAACTTCCAGGTCATTTTAACTTTGTAACTAATTCTGAGTTTTCAAGTATTTAATGTGTAAATATTCAGAGCTGCTAAATTAAGAACACTCCATTTTTTTAATTTGTTAGATTTTGAGTGTGCTGTTTATCAATTTCTCTCATTTCAAATCAAAACAAACAGGTATTGCTCCATCCTATAAGGAACTGATAGCATTACCAGATATGAATCCTGCTCCTTCTGACACAAACATACTGTAGTTACAATTAGATGATGTGAAAGAGGATACAGTTGCCAAAGAGTGTGAGGACAATGAAGTAGATGGAGGAGAACATGCCGCGGCGAACACCTCCTTGAGATTCAATCCCGTGGTACATCACGGCGTTCCAGTCCTCACCAGTCAGAATCTTAGGAAGACAAGAGTCAGAATGATGCTGGGGAAGCGGGCGGATTGTAAAGCGCTGTACAAATCTCCGAGTGTTGAATTAAATGACTTTACAGAGTGAAAGGTTATGAGCACAGACTAATTGAAGGATTATCAGTGAGCTCATTAGAGGACAGAAGCGACACAGACCAGTCATTCACTCTAATTAAAATGACTGATAACAGCTGTTCTTTTTCCATGAAGTCAATACACTCTCATTTATCCACAAAGTGTGTGTGTGTGTGTGTGTGTGTGTGTTGGGGGGTGTACATGAAACACAGTGAGGATGGCTGCTGGGAAGGTATCAAAGTTTGTTGTTGGTGTCTCATCTTCAAAGTTAAATCTAAAAGAATCACAGTTGGAAAAAATATTATAAGGAAATGAAAAACAAAATAAAATGCACTCAGTCAGATCTTAATGGCATCAACCTGCAATTCAAGAGAAGATACAAACAAATGGAAATTTGATATGGCACAAACACTGACACATTCACACCTCGGGTCCCAGCTGCACCAAGTCTTCATTTTCTCCTTGTCTGTAACACTTGTTCTGTTTACAGTAACACCACAATGATCCCCAATGAACTTGTGAGGACCATCACTGACATAATGCACTCCCCTTTGGTCTGATCCAGTGGTTCTCAAACTGGGAGGGTCCTCACATTGGTCCTCACACAGATACAAGTACAACAAGTATAGGATAGGTGTGTGAGCATATTCATAGATGATGGGAGTTGTTTTGTACTGATAATGGATGAGACAGAAGGAGCAGGACAGAGATGCAGCAGCAGCAGCAAACACCAGGGAGCCCAGGCTCCAACCGTCTTGTCCAAAACATCCTGCCTCGGCAGCACAGGGCTGCATCATTTCACATGTCATGCTGTAAGCACAAAGAGGAATTTTATCTTTTTTGGCTTCATTGCTCACCTGAAGACACAACCGCTGCTGACAAGGTGACATCTGTATTAAAATAACTTTACAATACTGAGACTGCTGGTTGCAGGAATCTGGGTATTTGAGTTTTTTTCTTGTGCACTGTGACAGCTTTAAAACCACAGAAGAAGTGCTCCCAGCTGACAAGAACAGAAACCAAGTCAGCCTTGATGTGCCAAGCAGGGAAGTGAGTCAGTGCTTCAGCACCTCAAGACTACAGCTGTGTGCATGAAGTGGGTTAAAGTAGAAGCAGTGCAGATGGCCATCTCGAAAGACACGCTTAAAGATGGGTTGGTCATTCAAACTGAAAATGATTATTGCAGATCATTCATCATTTCAACTGTCAGTTCATCTTTAAATGAAAAAGGAAATATTTTGGGTTGAACAGAAGAAGGAAATATTATAAGCTGAGTTAAAATTCAAGAATAGTTGCAGAGCAGTTATGTAAGGTATTTCTGATGTGTGATGTTTTAAAAGCACTGTGTAAAAATCAATCGATCAACCTTTATTGCCAAGTTATATTAAAGCACAAGGAATTTGATTTCAGCTCAATGGCTCCCGATGCGCACACATAAACAGAATAACAACAAAATAAAAACAAATAAAAAGTGGATAAAATGTACACTCACTCTTACAGGCAATTTAGAGTCACCAGCTAACCTAAGTTGCAGACAGAACAGAATATTTATAAGAAATTGTTGCCAAATGAGTGAGCGAGCACGTAAACCTGTAATCTGTACTTAAAAACTGGAAAATTACATCTGTCCTCAGATACAATTCAGTTCTGATCAATTAATTAATCAGTCAGTTATTTCAATTAAATAAAAAAAAAAAAACTCTGATAAGATATATTGCAAATGTATAGGCCAGTGTGCCCACTACACCTGTACAGTTACAGTCATCTGACACTTTTTTATCTCCAAGAGATGTTGATCCACACACATGGTCTTGTGGCTGAATGAGAGCTAATCCCTGCATCCTCCTCCCAAAGAGCTGTTTGTAGCAGCAGATGAATGCCCACAGATTTGGAATATGATATGCAACAATCTCACATGTGTGTAGTGACTGGGTATATACCTACATGTGGTGAATCTGAGAGAACCCAATCTTGGTGAATAATATCAGCCAGCATGTATCAGTCTGGCTCATGCACATGCATGATGGAGATGCTTGTGGAAGCACAAAATGGGCATGGAAAAGGTGAGTTGGAAGAGAAGGGGGAGGGGCAACCAGTTCAATAAGCTGTTTCTCCCTTGGTACTGTATGTCATCATACTCTCTCTCCCCATGCTGCTCTCCTGCTGCCTTTCTCCTTTTTTGCCTTTCACTGCTCTTGCCTCCATCTTTTTCTTCATTACACCCTTTTCTTCTCTTTTCTCCCTGCCTGCTCCCCACTCCCCACCCTCTCCTCCTCCCTCCTACACTCCTCTCTCTATTATTTCCTCCTTGCTTGAGGATTAATGGACTCAGTGCAGGGAGTGGCGGTGGCGGTGGCGGCTTGCTGTTGCGCCTGTATGTACCAACCTCTGTTTACTCTGATAACAGGGATTGAGAGCATGCTGCTTTGCTTACACAGGATATCCACACAGGACTTTATTAAATCAGTCCTGAAACAGAAGTCATGTGAGGGCAAACTCCCCCACACGTTTGTGCCCTCTCCCATCTAATCATTCAGACAATAACGGTGTGTTTACATTGTACTGGTCCATGCAAACCCACAGCCCTGAGATCACACAGACATCTACAAGTGGACTAGAGGTAACAGCTGCATGGTACTGGAAAAACATCTGCACGTACTGGGACTGTGAAATGCATCAGGAAACACAAAGCATCCTGCAGCCTCATGAGAAGTCAAACCATTAAGCTGCCTTTTATATGTACAATATAGTGCTGCATACAAAGAGCACACTTGCTATACATACACTCAAACTGCAACTAATCAGTCCCTCCTGGATCTCACTGAGGTATTCTGTTATTATTACAACCCAAATCAGCTCTGATCTCTGCAGAATGGTGTATTTATGCCTCTGCACCAGCAACGGCTGTGGATGAAGGCATTCTTTTCCAGCTGTCCATCCATATGTCCAGCCCATTCTTGCAAATGTGATATCTCAGCAACACCTTACAGGGATTTCTCCAAAATTGGCAAAGGCATCCAGAGGTCAAGGTCACAGTGACCTCATGTCTTTCCCATTTCAATGAATTAGACTGGTTGGCAGAGGCATGCAACAAAGAAGTCATTTTTTAAAATCTGTATTCAGCTTATAAGGTAACTGTAATATGTCCAGCCACACCAGGTAGTGCTGCCAACATGCTTCATAAAGTAACTGAAAAGGTTTACTGAGTGTGACACAGAGCCCGGTGAAAACTACTGTCTGAGGTAGCAAGTTCCAGCCAAGCCAAGTCGTCTCCATATTGTACATATTATTGTTTATTTATAAGCAAAATCAGCAGTGACTGATGAAACTGACATTCTTCCACATTGGCCAATTCTGATGAATGACTGCAAAGACTGTACGATTTGCAGAAATTACAGGAAAAGTACAGGTTGAAGTTGTAATATATTTTTGTTGGAGATTGTTGCATGGCATGATCAGGAATTATTTTAATATAAATTCATCTCAAGACTTTTGTCTTTTTTTGGGTTAAATGCTAAGTTATAAATGCCATAAAGAGTCTGAGACAGCGTCAAACTGGAGGTACAGCGGATGACGTTCTGATTTAAAAAAATCTTTTTTTGAAGTGACTGGCACAGTCCAGCCAGGGGGTTACACAGTTTCGGAGCCTGTGAAGAAGCCTGAGAAGATGCCATGTCGCCTGTGTTTGACAAAGTCAGACTTAATCAACAAAGAATGTCTGCACCTTTAAAACTGAAAGTTAAGAAGCGGCAACAAGAAATATTCATTATTCTGTTACACTAACTTCTGCACATTTCCTCTGAGCTTATCACATATTTCTTCCCAAACAGTCGGTGATGTTCTGTGAGTCTCAGCAGGGAAATTGTCCTCTGCCTCAAGCTGTTTATTGTTCAATTCTCACCATTATAACAGGAGATTACGTCTGGTGCTTTGAGAGAGGGGAAATAATATCTGAGCCAAAAATAAAGTGTGGATATAACAAAGCACTTCTTCTTCTTTATAAGCCAGTTAATCTTCCTCTTCTTCTTTTTTAAATTAAAGAGTTAATTTGCCTGTCGAATGGATGTGTTTACTTTAGTTTTGATATAATTCAGCATTTTCTGAAATATACACAGACATCACCTGCAAATTTACCATCAACTTATTCAGAATATTTGACACCTTGGGTACAATTTTAGACTTTAGGGTAAAAATATAGGACTCAACAGAGCAATGAAATTTGTAAAGGTGTTATTTGCAGAGAACAGTGTGCTTGGTCTGATGTGCTCAACTGGCTGGAAGCACCATGTGGACGTCAGACTCATCTCACACTTGTCCATCAACAAAGACTTATGCAACGCTAATGATGGTCAGGACTGATTTTAAGGCTTGGCGCCATGGCAACAGCCTGCTGCTTCAAAGTCATCCAGTGGTGGTGTGGTGTTTGTGAAGGTTGTCAGTCTGACGTGACATGACTTCGTGTGAAAGTGACATTCCCCTTGAGAGTGTACACCACCTGCTGCAGTGATGGCAAATGTAACAACACACGTGACTTAAACCATCTGAGCTCAAAGCCTTCAGTACAAACTTACCAGTGATTTTAATGAAGCTCGGCAGCCTAACAACCTGCTTCAAGTGTAGATTCAAGCTTTTTTAAAGGCTATGGAAACATTTATCTCAAAATGTTTTAAGTCACACAAGGTAAAACTGTGGTACAAAATATTTCTGATTATAAAAAAAAAAAATGAATGAAACCACCAAAGGAACAAAATTCAAACTCTGAGTACATTTGCCAAGCATAGCTGCATAGCTTCAAGCAGAACGGTAAAAAAAAACATGTTCATAAATAAATACCACAGCTGTTCAATGGCAAAAATCCCACAACCTATATAGTCTGGTTCAAATTTCCTTTCACTTACAAGATTAAGGAACATCAATCCTAAACAAACTTGCTGGCCACCTAAATCTTTAAAGCAGACTGAGGGCTCCGCAACATTCAGATCTTCATGTTGGTCTTTGATGGATCAAATTCATTACTATAATGTTATTTATTACAGCATATTTAAAGTCCTCCTGTTTAAACAACAGTTGTTAGTGCCTTTCAAATAAACCCAAAAGGAAAAAGAAGAACTAAGAAACTAGAACATGTAACGCAAACAGCTGACTTCGGTGCGAATGTTAGGCTTTGTACGCACAACCACAAAACTTTTCCCTAAGAGATTTTGTGATATTTTAACACTTATATACTTCTTCCTTTGCCTCTAATGGACAATGACCATTATTAATGCCACCATTATTATGTGACAGCCAGTTATTCCATAAACTTTCCAGTCTGCTTTTAAAATGTTTAAAGGATAATGTTCTACTACGATCTACCACGCTCTGCCCAGCTATTCAGATATTTGTTATTATGATATTACAGGAAATGAGAATGCAACAGAACATACTGATCAAGCAGAAATAATTGGCAATCTCTGATTGGTTAGAGAGGTCAGTCCTGCTCAAAACCTCTGCACTGCTGCCAAAGCTGTTCAATGAGTCTAAATCACAGGAGGCTTCAACAGCACCTATCCACATTAAGACAAATTTTGGTGCATATTTCTACAACAAAAATATTTGAAAAAAGTTACATACTGTAGCTTTAAGTGCAGCCAGCACAGAAACACAAGGTGTTCCTGTCATTAGAAGACTCGGAGATAATGCTGACAGCGATCTTAAATGGCTGCTGTTGGTGCTGCTGCTCTGCCAGCTACCTACTGTGTCAACACGTCTGTCACCAGGACCAGGATCACACGCAGGGAGGAGAGTCAGAGTGAGGGATGGGTAGAGAAGAAGAGGAGAGAATGTCTGTGTACATGTGTGTTGGATGGTAGATGGATGGAAAGAGGAGGAAAACATGCTGAGAGAGCATGACAGGTTAGAGAGATTACTCACTGTCCTCCGAAGAGCTGCATGCCCAGTAAAGCAAAGACTACGATGAAGAGGAAGAGGAGGAAGAGCAAGCTGATGATGGACTTCATGGAATTAAGGAGGGAAACCACAAGGTTACGCAACGAGCTCCAGTATCTGAGAGGAAGCAGAAAACACAAAAAGAGAATGATGTTTTTACATTCTAAGGACAGAAAATAACTTTTGTAAGCACAAACATATTCAGACAAACAAAAAAAATTACATAACAAAACTTGAGAAAAGACAGAGGCAGAACAACCAAACAGAGGAGGAAAGACAGGAACAAGTTGGCAGTAAAAGCTGTAGGTGGCACAAAACAAATCAATGTGTCGGGGTCTACAGCTGCCAGTTTCCAGTGAATCGCAGCACTGCAGATAACCCACTGAATTAAAAGGATTGTCATCAGTCTCTGACAGGACTGTCAGTTCAAAGAGAAATTCATTAAAAGATCTTGTATCTCTGTAGCGTTTCAATACAATTCACACAGATTTCAAACAATTAAAAGAATATATTGGCCGTAGATGTTCTCATTAGACAGCTCATCATGACAATGACTGAATGAATGCTTTAACCCTTTGAACACGTCTGCTTTTGCATGGTTTTCACTTCTTTAATTTGCAGTACTTTGGCACGTGCTTAGGCATAGCATTTATTATCTTCAGAATAAGCCAGGCTACTGATGTGTCATGGAATGGTATGCTCTACAATAGGTTACCTAAACAGCATGTATGCATATTTTACACACATATTGGTAAGAGATCCACATTTCTAAGCCTTGGTTCTGTCACAGGGCTCTCAGCACACTGATACTGACTCTGAACCTTAGTCCTGTCAAACTCATAGTGATAAAAGATGACTTTCTCTTCATGCTTAGGGAGGTGTAAATGATATGCTTCCACATAGTCACCAGGCCTTTTTTCAACCCTTCTAATTCAAAGTCAGCATAAGGACAGTCTAAGAGATCTGACAAGTTTTGCTCTGCCTGTTTTATTAGGGATATTTTTAGACCTGGACTGTGGGCAACCAACTGGCTCTCATTGTTGCTATGTCAATGAAGTCTGCTATTTTTTATAAAACAAATCTCCCCGAGCAGCACTTGGTGACAGTGGGGAAGGAAAAACTCCCTTTAACGGAAGAAACCTCTGACAGACCCCGGCTCTTGGTGGGTGGCCTTCTGCCTCGACCTGGTGAGTGGATAGAGGAGAGAGATAAAGAAAAGCAACAAGACACAGCAAACACAACAACAAAACAATCAAACACTGGGCAGGTTGATGAGGCTGGTGACTGCTCATCAGAAACGTACAGCTCCAGAGCCAGGGCAACCTGCAGAAAGGTACAGGGAGAAAGGACACAATACGGGAGAGAGGAGACACACAGTTAGTAATGGTGGCATGAAAAGCATGAAAAGTTCTGCTCTATCACTGTCAGCACATCCATGTTTGCACTATGACTGTACTTGTAGGTGGTCTGTATGCTATGTGGCCCCCTGATAGTTCTAACCCATCAGTCTTTATTATATCCCTTCTTATTATTATGCTCCAGCACAATAATCCAGTCTGGATGGCATCCCAATATCCTAACTGAAGATCCCTGTCAAGTGGATCAGTGAGTCGATGTCATCCATGTAGAGGAGTTGGATGATGGTAGCTCCTCTCTTGAACTTGTATCTGTACCCACTCCTTGTGATGATCTAACTGAGGGGCTTCAAGCCTTTGCAGAACAGCAGCAGGGATAGTGCATCCATCCATTATCTATCCTGAAGAGGATTGCGGGGGGCTGGAAACAATCCCAGCTGACTTTGGGCCAGTCCATCACACATAGACAAACAACCACACTCACTTAAGGGCAATTTAGAGTCACAAATCAACCTGGGGGAGGAAGCCAGAGTACCCAGAGAACCCAGGGAGAACATGCAAACCCCGCACAAAAAGGCTGCAGGTTGGCCAGGACACGAACCTGGAACCTTCGTGCTGTGAGGCAACAGCGCTAACCACTTGGGATAGTACGTCAACCTTGGTATATGCTGCACTTGATGTTCACTTGTGCAAATAGTCCAGAGTTGACTTCCAGGGTTGTTTTCCACAGTCCCATTGAGTTCTTAATGAAAGTCTTTAGTGTCCTGTTAACTTTGTATAGTGCCAGGCATTCCCAGATCCATGTGTGCAGCACTGAGTCATAGGCTTTCCTGTAGTTGATCCAGACTGTACTCAGGTTGGTCTGTCTGGATCTTGAGTCATTGGTGACTGCTCTACCTATCAGCAACCGATGTTTTGAGCCTCTGACTTGCTGTTGGATGACTGCTATAGTGATGGTGACTGGTTCCTGATCTGGGAGATTCCTGGTCTCTGCTCTCAGGTCCTACAACCACTAAATGTTTAGTAGTTCCTCTCTGGTGAAAGTAATCCAGGATGGGTTGCAGGAGGCCAAGAAATGAGGAAAAACAAGCACAAGAGAGCATGCTACCAAGGCAGCCATATGTGGCGCCATGATGACAGGTGCAGTCTTTAAAGTTTGAGAGACAGGTGCAAAAATCTAAAACAAAATTGTCTGACTGAAACCTATTGTGCTTATTGTTTGTAGATGTGTGCGTGAACTCACTTAGTGACTTTGAATATCCTGAGCAGTCGCAGGGCTCTCAACACGCTGATACCAAATGATGCTCCTGGTTTAATCATATCCCAGATCACCTCAAAAATACTTCCCACAATCACCTGGAAAGGAGGGCAATGGATAAAGTTAGTATTTGGCTCTGTTTTAACAAGCTGTTTACAACAGTTTAAAACAATGACCCGATCAGCATCCAAACATAACTCACTGCTGGTTAGCATTTTGATCCTTTCTGTGTTAAGGACCACAGTAACTTACCCCAAAATCAAAACAGTTAAAGGAGGAGTGGAAATAATTCCTTGCCCCAAGGCCATACATCTTCAAGGTCATCTCAGTAAGAAACAACCCCAGGAACACAAACTCTGTTGTGTCTGTGTAAAACATGTAGAAACCAAAAAAAAAAAAAAAAAAAAAAAAAACTAGTTTAATGTGCCATCATCATCAACCAATGTGTGTGAGCATGAGTGTATTTGCATGTGCGACTTACAGAGGGCCCTTGTAAGCCACTCGGGCTGGTCATAGTGGACTATGGCCACACACAGAGTGTTGAGGGCCACCAGACACAGAACGATCCAGTAGAAGCTCTGAGCTTTCACCATGCGTCGGATGAAGAAACGAATCCTTTTCTCCTTACGCCGGAAGTAAGAAGAGCTGTCCATCTTTCCGCTGCTTTTCACACTGGCTCGACC
Organism: Monopterus albus; assembly: GCF_001952655.1. NCBI lineage: Eukaryota > Metazoa > Chordata > Actinopteri > Synbranchiformes > Synbranchidae > Monopterus > Monopterus albus. Next base: position 474,273 of record NW_018128038.1, read on the forward strand.
AAATGGAGAGCCAGGCGGAGCTGGAAGTAATGACGAAGCGGTGAGAGAGGAAATGTGCAAGTCTGCATTGGTTTAATATTTGTCACTGTTTCACAGTTTTCACAGTGAATCACTGTGTGTTTTCTTCCATCAGCACCACATTCATCAAGATCTTCAAATGACACCTGCTTTTCTGCTTGCTCAGACTACTCTAGCTTAGCATAGAGACCACAGTTCCCTGTAAAGCCAGTCTGAGCTGGATAATGTTGTCCAGAGCAGCATCCTTCTTTCAGTGGGGATTCTGGGTGCTGTACAATATGTTTCCTTAAGCCTGCTGCATATTGGTGTTTTGGGACTTTTGCCTCAAACCAATTAGCTGGTTTTCTTCCTAACAATGATATATTCATCCTGCTCTTTTTGTGTCCACCCATCAGAACTGCACTTTGCCTCAGGTCACCCACATGTGTTTGTGTACAGAGTTGGTCCTACAGTTGTGCTATTGCTCAGTTACAGGTTTTTAAGAAACATAGCAGTATAGTTGGGTAGAAATCGATTCCACAAATTTGTTGCAAAGACTGCACACTGAACTAAAGGAACAATCCCTCCAAAGGAACAGAAAGCATAATGTTAATTCACCTGAACACTCCTTTTTCATTTTAAGTTCAGCAGCTCAATCATTCAAGTAAAACCCTCCTGCTGTGCAGCAGAATTGCAGGCCTCATGTATAGAACAAGTGAGCTGGAACTACATTTGACTGTACAGTATATCTATTCCCTTGGCTCTTCATGTTATGAAAACCAGGCATGACATGAAACAGTCAGTAGACAGAAAAGAAGCATTTTAAAACCGAAGGCAACAAAATGATGTACATTACAATGCTTTTGCTTACTTCTAACCTACTGACAAGCAATTAAATGTCTTTGTGTGGGACCGTGAAGTCCATTAATATCAGAAAGTCTCTTTTGAATATGCTGGAGGCTATTTTCTGGCTACTGTAATTTAACAATCTAATTAGAAAAGTTAATTATATTTCATTTCCCTCAAGCTGAAACACTTCTACTGCAAGGAGAAAAGGCATTAGGTCTCCAAATCCATATGGTGTGGAATCAGCATTGATAATGTTAAGATTGCACAACCTATTTAACAGTATGTTTTATAATGCTGAGGTGACATGACACATTAATCTGGCAAATAGAGACCAGAGAGTCTGAGGACATGGTTATGTTCATTGTAGAAAACAGGCTTCTACAGTTGCTTTTATTGCAAAGGTCAGTTCTGTGAACAGGCAACATGTGAAGGTCAGAGGCAATCTGCTGGTGGCTTTGGGTAACAAAAGATGTAGGGCTTACCAACAGAAGAGATGTCTGTGAAAGGATTGTCCCCACCCCTGGCACCGATCAGGTCATTCATTCCTTTCTTGCCTTTCCCTCGTTTTAAGACTGTAACGAGAACAGCGCAGACACGGGAAGGGGAAAATGATCACATGAGATTTAAAATAAAATACAGTAAATGTCAGGTTTGCTCGGCCGCTCTGGCCTCCCTCACCTTTCCTACTGTCTCTTGCCCATTTATACTAATCACGTTCACCTGTTCCTCATTCCCTTATCACCAGCTGCACTTGATTAGATCAATCACTATATTACCCGGTTTCACTCCTCAGTCACTTGCCAGTTCTTTCTAGTCACTAGGCCATTTTTTCTCCGTGCTGTCTCGGTTTTTTTTTGTGTATATTATTATTATTATTCCCTAGCCAGCTACTGTTTTGTGTTCTCCCCATGGACTGTTCCTCCGGACCGTGGCTCCACTCTCTCCTCCCAGGCAGGTCAATGCACAGTCACCTATCTGTTCCACTATTGCCTTCATCTCTCTGTCTCTACCTTCAGTACCACCATCACTGTCGACCAGCCCAGGAGTGACCCCACCTACGCAGCTCGGCCCAGCTCTCCATCTCCTCGCCTCCATGATGGCACTTCATTGATATGCACAGCTGTATTCTTTAGTATAAAATGAAAGTGAAGAAGTCAGTTATGGTGTGAAAAAACAAGAATTTTGAAATTTCATTTGAACAGCACACCATCACAGGATATGCATGTGTGTCTGTGCGGTGTGTGCATGGCAGCGTAGAGGGATGAGCAAATTGGAAGCGATGAACAGTCAGCATCTGAAACAATTTTCATTCAGAGATTTTCTGCCTTCTTGCTTGATGCCAGCCTAGGAATGAAAAAATACCAGCCTCACATGAAGGTGATTGTTGTGTGACCAGCTCTGTGTCACTGGGTTGGTCTCAAGATCTGCACCCCTGATTCTCAGCTCAAAAACACTGCTGAGAGTGAGAAATATGGAAAAAATGTCCCCTATATAACTGCATCCTAAAACCCTTAATTTCTTTAAACAAGTGAAATACCTTGTGCAATAAAATATCCAGCTTGTCAAAAATATTATGAAGGATAATTTCCTCAGTTAAAAAACGACTGTAATTAAATAGAGGATACGTCATTTTAGAACAAAGAAATGTAAAACTGCTTCTACCAATTCAGTCAACACTGATCAACACTGCGCTCATACCTGTCATTTGTCTGACTAAGGCCATCACAGTGGTTTTTCTACGGCTGTAGAAACAGATCTTTTAATCCTCCGTATGTAACTAATTGAGACAATAAGGCTGCTGGTTTTACTGAGATCATCAGCATGAATTTGTTTCCAGTGTGAGTCAGTTTACTGGCAAATGCATTTTCACATGTGTGTGTGTGTATCAGGGAGTGTGGCATAGTAAATCTATATTAACAGATCCAAACATACTATTGCGGTAAATCCCGCTAATTAAGCATAATGAATTGGCATTATAGGAAAGAGGATTTGAATAACTGTGCTCTTTCTGACATAAGGGCAACCAAAGTACAGAATGGCAATCATGATTTGCACCCTGATAACACTGTGTTTATGGATTATGTTTACAGATTGGACTTACATATTACTGACCAGCAGGGCTACAAACAGCACATTTTACAGTTGCACAAGTGGAGTTAATGTAAAGACAGGTTGTAAGTCATGTTATTCTTTATGTTATACTGTAATGCTAACTTTGTATATGAAGAATACTGGTTAAATATCTTGTCAAAACTTGAATATTCATCCATATCAAAAAGGGTGTGGTTCAGAACCTTTACTATATGTCCAATTTTAAACAAACTGGAAGAATGTGGCTTATTTGCCAAGAATTTGATGAAAAGATCATCACATTCTCATGCTAAATGGAAAGGTGCAGCCAGCAGCTAGTTACCTTAGCTCAGCATTATGACTAGAAACAGGGAACAGCTTAAATTTAATATGAGGTCCAACTTCAAATATCATAACTGTGAATAAGTCTGCCCTTACAACAGCTCCAGATTGTTCTACATGTGACACTACCTGTAAATAACATAGTAAAAACACTACTTTGGGCCCACACTTCACTCCACAGGGGAAAAAGAACCAGATCATGTTCATGGTGAAACTACCCAATGATCCTGGTATGATTTATGCACAGCACAGTGACGCTATACAAAGCCACTCTTTGGATGGAAATGAACTGTACCTCTCTGTGCCTGGTTTACCATTGGCCTCCTGCGCTGATGGACCATGGTAAAGCAGGCAACAGATACTCAGTCCTGTTTTCACCTGGAAGGTTTTGTTTCCTCTTGTACCACACACCGTCCAGCGGGGACTTCTCTTCGGCTATTTCATCCTCCTCCTCCAGCAACACCTCCTCTGCAGCAGTAGAGAGAAAGGAAAGTTGGCTTTTCTACCAATTTGTCATGTTGATCTAACACAACACACACACATAAACACCAGCTCTCACACCATTTCAGAGACGAGTCTAACCTGCTTTGCAGATCCATTCCAAGTATCCAGTGAGCTCTCTCTCGATCTGCTGCTGCCTCCGTAGCTTCAGGAATTCCTGTCGCTTCTCCACGCGCTCTCTTTCTTTGGCAAATTCTCTGTTGAAACATATATATAAACATTTTGCTTTCCACATAAATAAACTTAACATTTTAACATGCGTAGCACCTTGGTGTGGGGGAATTGAAGCATATTAAGTTAGAGATCACTGAATCAGTGCTTGTGTTAAGATTACTGTATTCAAATAAATAAGACTTACTGCATCTAAAATTCACATGAAAGATTTGCTTTGAAGAATGATTGGAGGGTCTGGTGTTTTTTGGCCGGCTGTTGACAGGAAACAGTCCTGAGTTTTATTGCTGACAGATGATTTGGTGTGACAAAGAGGTGTGACCAACACTTGTATACTTATGTAAATGTTTCTTTCCTTTCTTTAATTTTTTTATTCTTCCAGACTTAGCAACTCTCAAGTAGGAGAGAACCTGTACAAGTATGTTCACAGCAGCAGGGGGGGACTATGTTGAAAATGGACAAGAGCAACATATTTGAGACAAAGAATTAGATTAAATATAATCAGTCAGATGCTCATCTGATTGATTATTAACTGTGGAGGGCAAGACTAGTGGACGACAAGATTAAACAAATGAGATATAACATATTAATTTACATTAAATGTTCTGGTAGACTTAGTTTTTCCCTTTGAACAGGCTACTGTAATTGTTTTCCCCTGCTTGTAGTCGTTATGCTAAAGCTAACTGTCTCCTGGATTTAACTTCATACTTAATAATAGAGACATGAGTTGTTGTTTTTTTTTTTTTTTT
>NW_018128038.1:478980-490991 GCF_001952655.1 Monopterus albus
GCAGGAATTTGCAATCTGACATGTTCAAGTTACATTCTGCAGCAGGTCATTTTGCAGCAGTGACATTCCTCAACAAACAAATAACTAGCATATAAAAACCATGAAACATCAAACATAAAAAGTTTTAAAATGTTTCAATGTTGAAAAATGTTTTAAAACTGATGTTGTACTGCCAAGCACATTGTAACCAAGATTTAATTAAATTCATCTCAGAGTGTGACATGCAATGAAGCTGTTCTATAGAGTAGCTATACAGAGGCAGTGTAAAGAGGCAGCTTCATCATGTCTCATTATCACTCAACCCTAATAGGACAACAAATAAAAGTGACCTAACAGAGACTGAAGAATATGATTATTTTTCACTGGTCAGACATAACATAACAAGCAAAACTAAAACAGCAGCTATAAATCATTTTCACTGCTAAAGTTAGTTTTGTCTTAGTGGTCTTATGAAGACGGATGTTATAGTAAAATGAAACGGACAATACAATACATTAGTAAAGTCATTACTGATGTGGCAGAACATGTGGTGCACATGCTTGCAGTTTTACGACCAAAAGGGCAAAAAAGAAAACCACTCCTCGTCTTGGAATACAGTTTTTCTTCACAATGACAAAAACTCCAACGTCATGTCAGATTTTGCTGGGGCCATGGCCGTGAGTCAAACAGGTGAAAAGACGTACAGAAAATGAGATGGAGAAACATCAGAATCACAGAGAAACTGATGATTAAAGCCACAGAGCGAGGCCTTTTCATGACACAAGAGGATGACAGGGGAAGCTGATGACAAAGAGAGTACAAAGGAGAAGCACCAGATGATGAGGAGGGGAGGTGAATAGGCTGTTAATTTAATCACTCACCCTCTGTTCAGCATGTCTCTAACTGACAGTCTTTATTATCTCACAAACCTTCTTCTCCACTGTAGTTGAGTCAGGCAGGACACTGTCCCAAAGCTTTAAAGGAAGGGTTTTTTTTTAAAGTTGGTGTTAAAGCAATATTGCTGTAATCCTGTGCACATGATAAGGTCTTTGTGGTTGTCACTTCTCCAACTCTCCATACTGGCCCTGAATGTTTCCACCTGGAATGCCTTCAGGCTACAAAAAACGTGGCTTTAAATACACAACTCCATTTGGAGTTCAGCTTTATCGCATTTTAATACCACATTTTAAGAACTGACTTACCCTGACAGGACACCGAGTACCAGGTTGAGCATGAAGAAGGAGCCGATGATGATGAGGGGGATGAAGTAGAGCCAGTTCCAGGTGTTTCCTACCACATCATTGGTCTGGATACATAAACACAACATAGACACTTTACAACTATCAGAGCAAAAATATAGATTTGGGACACAAACATCTAAACTCTCAGTTAAATAATTTGTTTAAAATCACCTTTTAAGGTACTTATGTAAATGTTTCATTATAACATGTACTGTTAAGTCATTTAGTATGAGTCATTTAGTAAAAAAAGTAAGAAAAAGTGAATGAACATGCTCCAAACAATAAGTAAATGGAATGAGATTTTTGAATGTACCAGCCTGAGATGACATTGAATGCATTTCATCCCACTTTCCCATTCACAGCTACGTATGTACTTTTTTCCTAACTTGGCTGAGTGAACAAAAAGCATTTACCAACTTGCCTCAGAAAAACTTTTCAGTTTAAAAATAACAATTAAAACCCCCATCTCTGTGCTCTTCTAAACAAAGAAACCCACCAAGTAACATCCCACCAAGAAAAAGCACCAAAACAGCAGTTTAATTTAACATGAGCTACAGCTCAAAAATGTCTGTTTCAAATGAACTGCCACAAACAGATGTGACGATTCAGTCATCCAGTAGGCAGGGTGAGTGATTAAATGACTTTTCTTTCACATACAACCCCAAACACACACACACACGGCGGTCTTTTCATTCCTTGTGGGGACTTTATATTGACTTACATTCATTTCCTGTAGACATATCCTAACCTTAACCATAACCACTACCTGCCTAATCCTAACCCTGACCCTTACTTAAACCATGCTGGCACCCAAAAATTCAGTGATTTCTCCTTGCGGGGACCAGCCTGTGGTCCCCGCAAGGATGTAAGTAATACAAAGGCACTCACACACACACATCTAAACAGCTCATTTCTACTGCAGGCACACACTGCCCATCTCCTCAATAACGATCTATGCTCATTCTGACCATATAAAAGTGAAAAATAGCATAGGATGTCCTAAAAAGACACTGCACAAAAGTATGTTGCCACATTTCACCCGTGTTTTTTTTTTACATCTCATCCCAAAACCATAGACAATCTGCTGTGCTAACAGCCTCCACTCTTTTGGTTTCAGATTTCCATCAGGTTTTGAAACCTGGCTCCAGGGATTTGTTCCCATTCAGCCTTAAGAGCATTAGTGAGGTTGACCATTGATGCTGGGTGATAAGGCCAGACTCAAAATCAATATTCTAGTTTGTCCCAGAGCTGTTGCATAAGGTTGTGGTCAGGGCTACGTGCAGGCCATTGTTGTACAATTTAGCAGCTTCTCATCTTCAGTTGCAACAAGTGGTAATGTAATATCACACCAATGCAACGACATGGCTTTTCTTTTTCTTCCAATCCATATGGCTAAACTTTATGAAACTGACAATTAATGAAATTTGTGGGCGGAAATGTATGAAAGTTTAGGTAATATCTTACACCAAGATTAACATTTTTATATAAATTCACTTGATAGTTATTCCACCTCTGTTATTCCTATGAGTGACTGACTGCTGGCTGATTGCTCCGAATGATCAGTGACTAACAAGCTTCCACATAATTTGGAGTCGTGCATCATGTACTGTAGTTGTGGTGACAGTGTACTCCCACTCTCAGCTTACACAAACACAGATACACATTTTCTCTGACAGCAAGGAAAGCCTGCTGAGATGACAGCCACTCCGAATCAATTCTGCAGCTCCTTACAGTCCTTCACAACACACAGCTGGGACTGTGCTCAACAGCTCTGGTGGCACAAAGGGCAAAAGGTTTTCAGAGAGACGACTATAATAAAAAAGGCATCCTGGTTAAACTGTCATCTCTGTCAAAGTCTTTGGACACAGAATTCATTTGCTGCAAGCTAATTTTAGTGATATTTTATCAGGCAGTTTGAGTTCAAAAGGTTGTCTGCTTCAAAATATAAAGTCTGGTGGCCAGAGCCACGATTTCTTTTACCTCAATGGAAACTGTTCTACATTTCAAAGCACTGTGAAAAAAAACACAAAATCCCTTAAAATTCTAATTGCCTATTGCATGATAATGCAATTTCAAGAATCCTACAGTATGTTACACCTGTCTTGCATCAAACTTATGAGGAATCTCACTTTATTTAACAGATATTAAAAATGAAAGCTTCACCAAGGTCAGTGGATCAACTGACTTGAAAGTGTGGCACTGACATTTAGCCTTGTTTAGCTGACAGTTTTGCTTTTTATGTGTCACATTTCTCAAGGAAAGATGTGATGAGAAAAAATAAGGCCAGGCAGGCAAAACTGAATGCAAGAACCAGAGGCAGAATCATGTTCAAATGAGGGTCAGAGGCAGGTAGGCCCAGTCAGTCCAGGCAAAGCAAAGAGTTAGGCAGGGGTAAGGTCCAAGGGCAGGCAGAGTCCAAAATACAAGATAACACAAAACATCAGAACACAAAGAAACATGAATGACTAGACAACTGAGATAAAAAAAAAAACAAGCACATCCTGTTACATGACCACAGAGGATACACACAGTAAATCTGTCCTAAAGTGAAGATTTTTTGCTGGTATAAACACAGACTGAACAATTACACAGCTAAAGAGCAGGTGAACATGAGTGCAGTGGGGCAGAGCAGGAAAACAAGAAAAAGGCAAGAGCTAGGTTAGATAAGACAAGAGAAGACATGGGGCCCGGGAGTGGGACATTTTCATCAACTTTGTTTCCAGCAGCAGCAGGCAGCTGTCTTCAGCAAACACGCTCTAATGCACCTACTGCACACTCCCTGCTCAGCTCCAAATGGCACCAAAGCTAACATCGAGCTGAAGAAAGCAGAACCTTTAGCAGCTAAAGAGAGATCTTTTTCAAAGGAGACCAAAACAGAACTAAATGTCATCAGGTGGGCACATGGACGACTCCAAATGGATGCTAATCTTGTCTGCTCAATGTTATAGAGTGATAAAATGCCACAGCTGCGTCTGTTAGAGACGTCCCCACAGGCAAACACATAGATTCGCCTGAACTGAACTTTATAACTTCAGTATCCTTACTTTGACACTGTTACTCCAGCTAGCTACAGTACATCCGCTGACGTCCAAGGATTCACAAACAGTCATGGGTGAATGTTTATACATTTGACAAGTACTGTGACTGTCCTGATGGCACAAAATGTCACCCTGACAAAGTCAAAGTGTACCTGCCTCAGTGATTCACACAGCTCTGATGAAGTGACAGGAAAAGGTGTCTGCGACTCCAAGCATCTCACACATACACAATAAACCATGCAAATCACAGATCTCAGTAAACGGTTGCTACAGTGCATCACACAGTAGATCACTACAGGTAATATTATGATAGAGCAACAACTGATGACTGTATTCTCTTGTAGTATAACCTTACTATCTACTACTATAATAGCAGAACTGATAAATACTGATTGGTGGCTGGTAGTACATGGCATGAATTTTTATCCGAAGGAACCCTGTCCAGTTAAAGAAATAATATATCAACAAAAATATTAGGTAGAAATTTGTAGGATCATGTAGGATCCCACTGATGTAGGAAGCTGTGTTCAGTTGCATTTGAATGCAATGATTAAATGACAGCAAATGCAATACTAAATGACGTAGTTTTTTTTTTTTTAAGTGTGAAACCAGAACATGACACAGCAGGCTAATTAAGGCTGCTTCTAATTTGTTGACAGCCGTTGGGTCACCAGGAGAGACGGGGAAAATGTAATAAAATCACAGAGCATGAAATGAAGATTGTCACATTATGAAGGCTCAGAAGCCACCCCCACATGCTGCTGCTGCCACTGCAACAGTGTCACTGGGTCGGAGCTAACGCAGCACTCACAGTGTGAATCAATGCACAGCTTTACTGTCTTTTATAGATGTCTGTCACGGCATTACCACTAAAGAGGGTGTATAGTGGAGACAGATGGGGATGATACCCAAGCCCAGTTCAAAACAATGTAAACCTGAGGAACCTTTTATGATGGGTGAGTCAGTTTCATTGAAAGAAATAAGGCGTAATCTCAGAACACAATATCCCTTCTATTAATGCTTGAGTGAGTTTTATTTTTTTAACCTTTAACTTGCTCAGAGGGACTGTGCTGTTTACTCACTGGCTCATTTACATTTTCTACCCACTATTCTCAGTATTCTGAGCGGTGTAGTGATACGCATAACCCTCATTGCACACAGTGTCCTCTAACACTTTTACAACAACTTTGTGATTCCTAGGGATAAAAACAGGTCTAACAAAAAACAAAGTGAGGAAATACATTGTTGTTCCAAAGCAATATCAACCTGGCCTTATCCACTGGATCACGTCTTTTTGTTAGTGCTTTCCAACACCCTTACACATGATTACAAGAACAACTCATAATTGTACAACAAGTACAAATAGGGTTTGGCGGGCTTTTACTGTATGCACAAAATGGTGATACCAGCAACATCTTAAACAGAATCTGATCCTAATCTGTCCTCATATTAATATCCAGTTTTCACTCTGGTTATTATTACAACAGGAGAAATTTTGTGGATGTAATGGAAGGAGGAAATCTGACCTCCAGCATTCTAGAGTCGTATATCAGTAACATCCACCATGTGGTTTAACCATTACAGACAAGTCACCTTCCAGGCAGTCGCAACCAAATATTTTTCATGGTTCTTCTAATGGATAAATAGCACTTGCTACACACACAAGCCTATAGGGTGAAGTCTGACTGAGACACTGAACAATTCACCAAAGGCTTCAACAGACAGATGTGCAGTGGTTAGCCAGCAGTCAGAAAGGCGTTAATGTTAAACTTCTCAAACGCTGTAAAAAGTGCTCAACAATACACTGTGTGTGTGTGGTGTAGTAAACATCAAGATCAACAATCAGACCAATCAAAACAGTTTCAAAATGGGCCTCAACAGGATGTGAGAATAGTCTTGAGGAACCTCTCCCACCTGAGCCAAACACTGCTTCCTGCATCTGAATTAGGCTAAAAGAAGAAGGAAAAGAGAATAAACACACAGGGCCTACATGGTAAAATTCAGCAGTATGAAGAGAAAGTAGTCGAACAGGTGGATGAGAAAAATACAGTGATGAAAGCCACAAACATGGCTGGAGTAAAAATAACTGGAGGATTTAAAGGAATGACTTAGAGCAGAAAGAGGAAAAAAGACCAAAATACAAAGCAAAAGTGCAGAGTGAGAGAAAAGGTATTCTCAGATGGCAGCAGGGTGGGTCTGCAGTGTTTAGGATAATGAGCCAGGAAAGGCTCAAGGAGATGTTTAGAGTGAAACGAGGAGGAACAAGGTGAAAGAGGAGGAGGAGGAGGAGGAAAGATGGCTCTGTAAGTGGCTCGCAATGTTGTGCCAGGTAGCTGCTCTCTCCTGGGAGAGGAGGAGATGAAGCAGTGGAAGGAAAAGGACACTTAGGAAGTGAGAGTAAAGGGAAAATTTAAAAACAGAAAAAAGATACATGAAGATGATGAAGAACGTGTATATATAATGCAACAAATAATTTGCCAAATAAAATTTAACTGATCAATAAGCTGATCATATTTCACATAGAATGTAGAACAGAGAGAACGCTGGCACTAAAAATCTTTTTTCTTTTTCTTTTCTTTTTTTCATCTTCAGGAAATTTGTGTCATATTTTTTTATATGGTAGGTTCTGCTGGTTTGATTTTGTATCCTATGAGCCAGCCATTGTAGGATTAGCCCAGACACTGTCACTGTTTAGTTCTGCTTGGCAGAACATCCATCATCCTTGAGGAATTCTTGTTCTTTTTTTTAAGCATCCTGGGACTGTATGTTTCTACAAGGCCCTATCATGCTTTTGGCTGTCCTGAAAAACCAGAATAGATGTGCCAGAATTTAGAAAGCAAATTGTTTGGGCTGGTGACAGAGAGAAAAGGATTGAGAACTTGAGTATCTGGAGGTGTTCGACCTAATGACCCAGAAGCAACATCTCTGTTTAGGGTTCAGCTGCAGATTGTTATAAATTGTTATTATTTATTGTCATATGTATCCATCTATCATCATCTATACTGCTTATCCTGAAGAGGGTCACGGGGGGACTGGAGCCAATCCCAGCTGACATTGGGCCAGAGGCAGGGTACATTCTGGACAGGTCGCCAGTCTATCACAGGGCTGACATGTAGAGACAGACAACCACACACACTCACATTCACTCCTACATGCAGTTTAGAGTCACCATTCAACCTAAGCTGCATGGTGGTGCACTGGTTAGTGCTGCTGCTTCAAAGCAAGAAGGTTGTTGGTTTGGGCCCCACTGACTGTATATAAAAGCTGGACAAACCCACTGTGACATCACCCGCTGGTTTTCTGAACAGCAATGTTGAAATTCAAGTCTAGCCTTTGTCATAATGGTAGCGCTTCATTCCGCCTGCTACATCTAATCCAAAAATGAGCAAAGAGGTAAAGCATGAGTGGGACCCTCCTGCCTGTCATCCATGGCTGTAGTCTGTGTGGTGTGTTTAAGTGTCACTTTTTCAAAGCTGACGTGAGGCATCGCAGCAGTCGACCTTTGTCGCTGCTAATTCTTTTACGTCAGCTTGGTGTGTCTTTGCCCTAAAACATCCCTAGTGGTTCCTAGAGGCCAAACTCTTCATTGTGCTCAAACATATAAATAACCTTACCAAAGTTCATGACAGTCTAGGCTCTACATGTTATCATACTCTGTACCCAAATGTGTACTGGGCAAAACCACAATCAAACACAAACTAACATAAAATCATTATGCGCTGCCACTAGAACATGAGAAATAGCTGAGTGGGTATGCTGATGAAAAACATATGAGGAATAACAGCATGAACATTTATATTAGAAACAAATGTCCAAAATGTTTAGTGTACATAGACTCACGCTGTAGAGAATATCCACCCAGCCCTCCATGGTGATGCACTGGAACACAGTAAGCACTGCAAACAGGATGTTGTCGAAGTTGGTGATACCAAAGTTAGGTCCAGTCCAGTACTCTCTGCATTCGGTGCCATTGGCACAGGTCCTGGCTGGGAGCTCCAAACCACAAGGCCAGTCTGCTGCTCTCTCACCTGACCAACAGAGAAAGAAAGAAGGCAGTGAATTTTAATATGCAACTTGTACATTTGGTGACATTCGGATGGATGGAGAGATGTCTGGTGACTAAATAATTGGAAAGCTTTAATTTTTGATACAACTTAAGCAGCTGGATTGGCTCCAGTGTCCCCAGTGCTTCCAGGTTTGATATGGGTTAGAACTGCCTCAGTGAGGGTGGAGCAGGCAAAAATGTCCTTTACCCTGCAACTTTCTCAGTTCTCCTCATACTGGTCCAGTGTGTCCCATGATCTACCAACAGTCAGTCATCAGTCATGTCTGTAAGGCCATATTCAGACAGAGATTAAAACAGAGCTTTGGAGAAAAACAAAAAAACACTGAAGGCTGTGTTGGTAGAGGTGTGTTTTATGTGCAGGTGAGACAATGAAATACAATCTGAGAAGCCCAGTTATACAGGAACAAATGTATGTGTTCAAAGCGTATTAGATGCCACAACACAGTGGTTTGTAATACTCACAGACAGGATTTTACAACCCTGGAATGTTATTGTTGCAGCAACTGTTTTATCTTTGGTGGTGACACAAGAGAACCACCACAAAGTAACCCACCAGGTGTGCACCACCTTCACATGCATGACTGGCCAATGCAGCCCTGCCAGATGACATCATGTCATGTTCCATAAAACTGTGAAACAGGGTTAACATGTTCTGCACATCGCATTATCAGTCAGTGAACTTCTCCCATTCAAGTGAATGAGAGGGGGTGCTTTTTGGTCACGCAGTCTTAACACTTCTAAAGGGGAACTCATAGCGGTATGGCCCCTCAGGCCCTTCTCAAACGAGTCCTTGTCACTGAAGATGGTACTGACCTCAGACCCCCTGGTTCAATCACACTGAGATCTCTGTTGTACTCACAGCTTATTTTACATATTACATTCAAACCAGTGGAGCATACAACTGGCAGCATGCCGTAGAACACGCTGGCTTAAAGTGACCAGACCATGATTTTAGTGATGTTTATTTGTCTTTACAAAAACTGTGATGAATCAATCCTGACATTACTCACACAGGTATGCAGCATCATACAGGATGTGCACCTCAGCTGAACACACAGGATAAATCAAAACTGCTATACACTGTGTAAATATGAAGTCAGTTTTTTACTAAGCTTCCCTCAAACCCAACATGTCTTTTCTAATAGAAACACTAGACAATAAGCAGCATAATAATAAATGCCAAAAGCCTCAAACGGGATATGATTTGGTGTAGCATTGGGCTATTTGATAATGCTCTCAATCATCACATATACTGCTGTTAGATAAAGCAAGCTTTGTTCTCTTTTACATATTTTTCTGTCTCACTTCTTGTTAAGGAAGATGAACAGTATCTTCTGGACTCCTGCACTGAGACATCACTGCAGTCATTATCTGACTGATATATACTGAGAGTGCAATAGAATGACATCTGTGATCTTTTCTACTTTATTCCCACTCACACCCTGACTATGTTTGAGCAGGCTTATGTGATAATTCTGTGTTGTGTATCCAAAAAACTGTCTTACAGAAGACAAAAGCAGAAAGGTTTAGTTAGCTCAATGTGAATGTAGTCTCACTAAACAAGATGTGTCCTATACCATCTGTATGCCTGAGTTTTCAGGGATTATGAAGTGACAGAGAGACAACTGTACATGGAGGTACAGAGAGTTTGTTTAACGGATGTGTTGGCACACATGTCAGCAGACTGGGATCAGAATGAAGAATCAATGTGCTGAGTATAACAGATGCCTTGTGCACCCAGTGTTTCATGAGGGATAGTGACTCAATTACAAGCTGTACCAAGTTTTAACGATGATATGCAGAGTCAGATTGCACAGCCAACATCCCTCTGGTGTCACTCCAGTGAAATATGTCTCTGCCTTTCTACTGACAGGTGCTGTGTCAGCTGGACTCGGTGTCCACACATGATATGGGAACATCTCAGGTCTCCATTTCTACTGGGTGCAGTTCCTTAATGAAATTACAAAATGGAAAAAAAAAATTAGGCTGTTTTCTAGTTTGTATTTACTTTTTGCAAATTGTGTGGTAGTCTAAAGGTCACGATTATAAACAAAAGGTCAGGATTAAATCTCGGTGGGACAGTTGACAGAGCAGTGCCTGCCCCACCCTCATCAAAACTCTGGTGTCCTTGAACAAAGCCTTTAATCTCAGCTGCTCCAGTGAAACTGTGGTTGTACTGGGCAGCTTCGAGGTGTGACTGTATAACCGAGTGAATGTTAACCAGAGAGGTTGCCTCTCAGTGAACCTATCCTGAATAAATAAATGTTAAAATAAAATAAATACCTAAAACTGTGACTTAAATACTCATCTGTTAAATCTGCAGAAGACTTTAGAAAATCCTAAATCATTTTGGAGTTTATTTATCTAATTAATTTCAGAAGGGAAATTATCTGATACAACCCACTTTTGTGTTTGTCTTGTCAACAAAGCTGAATCAATGGCTAATTATAATATGTTGTTTAGCTGAAGGCAAACTCTCAAAAGGCAGAATGAAGGGGATGAAGAAATTATTTTCCACCAGGCAAGAAGCCAAGTTCTTGAACAACATCATTGACATATGATACACATTGTTCCTTTGGCTTCACTGATATTAGAGCACGGATCAGGCTGCATATTTCTGTCCAAACCCAACCCGTGCTCGAGAGTGTGGCTTCCTGAACAGGGTTGTTGGGGGGCTGGAGCCTATCCCAGCTGACACTGGGCGAGAGACGGGGTGCACCCTGGACAGGGTGCCAGTCTGTCAGAGGGCTCGGTGCAGACTTAACTCTGAAATTAAAGAACATCACCATGCAACTCTGACAGTAACTAACATTGACTGGATGCTTTGTTTCAGCTCACATATTTGTAGGAAATTTCAAGAGCCAGTTTTGAAGATTAGATTTTCGTACACAAATAAATGGAAAAAAAAATGGCTGCCTGAAACGTGACCTATGGTCATAGTCTGAAATGTTATATCATCTGTTGACAGATGACAAATTGTCAGCAGTTATTTAAAGTAAACATGCACTCAAACAGCAAGTTTCACCTTAGGTATTATTCCTGCAATATTGGTACTGGTTCATGTACACACTTGTTATATAAGAGGAAGCTGGATCTAGTGAACTACAGCCTCATTAACATCATCTGAGTTAATGAGGCTGTATTGGCTCATGAGGCAGAGTACATAAACATCACTACTGAATTACAGCAGAAACTATCAGTCCAAACCTGGAGACTGTGAAAATATCAAAATCAAGACGTGATAAATGTCCATTAAATATTCATCTGTGCACTTGTTTGTTTGTTGATATAGGAGTCCTACCTGCCAGCACTGTGTGTGGGTACTCATAAGTCACATACGCATACAAAACTTATGAATCATTTATGTATTGTATGCCTATGCAATGCGATATATGTTCTTGCCCTTAACAAGCACAAGAGTACAGCTGACAGAAAAAAGTATTTTCCTGGCATCGACTCGACTGATAATCAGTGTTGGCACACAAACACACACCACAGCCAAGCTGTTCCTCTCACCAGTGTCAATCCTGAAGCAGGTGGTGTGGAATTTGCCCATGTAAAACTCCACCCCGATGATGGCAAACATGACTATGGCGAAGAACAGCAGCAGGCCGATCTGAAGCAGAGGAACCATGGCTTTCATTATGGATTTCAACACCACCTGAAGACCTGGGAGACAGAAATTGA
>NW_018128038.1:491594-498839 GCF_001952655.1 Monopterus albus
GCACTGTAACGAGGAGGGTTGAGGACATCGCAGGAAATCTTTGGATCTACCTACATATGTGAACAGACATTCTCAGTGATGAAGTTCAACAAATCCAGATTTCAATGCACTTGTTCAAGCCCAAGCCAGACTGGATTTCTCTCACTGAACAAGTAAAATGAACTGAAAATGCATATCTTGAATTCTGTATACTGTAAAACACCTTTTCAGTGTTATGTGAAGTAGAAAATAAAATGGAACTGTGATGTAATGTTTGTTTTTGTTTTTATTGTTTATTACTTCTATAGGAGTATTTTCCTGTTTGACCTACACCACAATTTCATATATTTATATAAATATTTATAGAATATGCGTATTCTTCTGATTACCAGTATAGCAGCTAATCAACACATACTGTATAATTTACTGCTTTTTACAATGGGAGATAATGAATATTGAGCAGAATTAAGTTCAAGTTATCATTGGTTTGACCCTCCAACACAGTTCAGGTTTCTGATGTGGTCCCTTGTAAAAATTAATTGCCCACCCCTGCTGTAGCCTGTGATAGATGTTTACTGTTTGACCATCTGGCTGCTTGTGTCAGACTTCTTTTAGTGATGTTGATGGCTCCCAGATCTCAACTATTAAACTGGTGAGTACCTATAGAAATTATGATTCATGTTGCAATAAACAGGAATTGGAAGTAGCCCCTTCTTTGCCTACTGAATTCAAGCCTTTACTAGCTTAGCCTGTAGCTAACCTGTGTTTCATTAAACCTCAGTGGAGCGCTTTCCTCACTGAAAACCATCCAGTTTCAAAGCCAAAATAAAAACTTTAGAAGACAATCACAGACTAGTTTACTACAGCTAATCTTCATCTAATTAACTAACATCCTTTTTCAGAGCTGAGTAACAAACTAGAGTTTGCACAAACCACTTTGTCTAGACAACAACAAAATCTTTAAATGTTGATGGAGTGACTTACTGGGGATTCCTGACACGAGTTTCAGTGGTCTCAGCACCCTCACCGCTCGCAGTGTTCTCAGGTCAAAGTCCGAACCCACCTTGGCCAAGATTCTGTAAATACACATAGACATGAAATCTGCACAATTAAAATCTAATGTTACATTTTATTGTTTAGCTTATAAAATATCAGATGTTTGATATAAAACATAAAAAGCAGCAAATCTTCACATTTGAAAAGCTGGTACCAGCAGATTTTTGCTAAATAAGTGAATTCAATATTAAAATGATTATAAAAAATGCTGTTTATGAAAACAGCTAAAGCTTATTTTTATTATTGCTTATTCTTTTAGCTGTCAACATGTTGATTATGCTAATCTTCAAGTTTAGAGAATCTCAGAGTCCAATCATCACACAACACAAGCTACTTCAAACTATTTGGTTTTTTCCAAGAACCGTAGATTTACAATTCAGAGTAACTCAAATTATTGTTTCATCAATTAAAAGACAAATCACTGCAGGCCTAACTGAAACAATAACAAGGCTGTGGTGATGGGTATTTTCCCCAGCAAACATCAGTGCCTTAGGGTTTTTTATTGATTTTTTAAAATGTACTTTTATTTATTTCATTTAAAATAAAAACAGAACTAACAACTCTGAATTTTGTGCCTTTGTACTGAATTATTCTGGTTGTGATTTGGAGTCATTCCAACTGACTGCAACATTAGTGTTTTGTTGTTCAATTATCAGAAACCAGTTTGTTTTCCTGGATTTGCAAATGACGTAAGTTTACAAATGTTTGCTCAGTTTTGGTCCAGTTTATGTGGAACATAACACTGCAGTCCATGTAACATTTTAGTGAGATGTTGTTCAAATTTAAGCCATCAACACAACTAGAAAAGTGAGTTGTTGTTCAACTATCAATGTGTGTGAAATTTCACATGAAATGTATTGTTTCAAATACAACTCACTGTTGTGTGTGCCAAATATGTAATACTGAAAATGATGCGATAGTGGCTGGAACATTAGTACTGGGGAAAAAAACATTCCTCTGTATAATTTGCTTGTGTTACTGCAGATACACCGCTACAAACAATGTTAGACATGCGTATGAATGTTGCTAAAATGTAAACCTCTTTATCTGACATTATGTTTCTGCAATGCCACCGAAAACTACGGGCTCTATGGGCTCTACATTAGCTCTGGAGTCAGTTATTACTGCTGCGCTACCTGACTGCCACAACTATCTCTGGCTGTCATGACCATGTGACCTAGTTTCACAGACAGGGCAGGAAGGTAAGGAGGAGCAGAGGGAGAAGAGGAGGGGATACTGCTGGAGTTTGTTTTGATTCTCACTTCACCCTTAATGGTCAAAAATTAGTTACTGCAGCTTTAAACAGTCTAATATTAAATAATACAAACATATATTTGCTATTTGTTGCAAAATCAATCAATTAATGAATCAATCAACAACCATGAACAGATTATAAGAAAATGGGCCCCTGGACACAGACAAATAAAAAAAAACCCCTCACTGCTCCTACATAAAGACTACTTCACCCACGTGTCTCTGCCAACCTGGGCCTTTGCCTTGTTTACTACAAAGTGTATTCATGATGTGTTTTTAAACACATTTGAGTATATGTGATATTATTTATAACATCCCAAATGGCTCTGCTCTTTAAACTCCTCAATCAAGTACCATCAGGAGCCCCAAAGCAGGCAGAAACTCCTCAAGGGTACAATGACTATTATGTAATGGGAGGCACACACTCAGAACTAAATGAAAGAAATTCTTCAAATAAGCGCACACACAAACACACACAAACATACATACAGAAAGAAATGGGAGAAAACAAGAAAGGTTGCTTATCAGTCCTTAGTTTCCAGTGGGCATAGTAACCAATAAAGCACATCTGTGCTTTATAGGAAATGGTAGAATCAGTCTGCTGACACAAAAGTATCTGTTTACTAATAAAGAATATATTGTTTTTACATATTTCATACACATGCTTTGCAGCTGATCAGATTCTCCAGTAGAGATGGATTTCCAAATGCTCCTATTTAAATTGTTCTCATTCCTTCTCCACATGCATTTTAGGTCCTCCTGAGTCCATGTGGCTACATTCATCACAGTAGCATGACGGTTTCTCATGCAGTACTTCCTGAGGGCTCGAAGGCACATTCAACAGTGGTTTTCGCCCTTGGCCTTTACATACTGACATTTCCCCGGATTCCCTGAATCTTTTCATGACATACTGAAGATGGTGAAAGACCTAAATTGTTTGGAGTCTTGCACTGAGAAATATTCTTTTTGAACCGACAGTTCTTTTGTCAGTTAAATAAAGGTTCATATGAATTAACAAATCACAGATTTAGTTTTTATTGCATTTTGAAAAATGTCTAAACTTTTATGGAAATGGAATTTGCAATTGCAAATTACATGTAATTATGATACACAAAGAATATTTCATATCAAAATGCATTTTTTGTAGATTGTAGCACTAATATTTCTATAATATTTCAAATGAACTTATGCAACATGATAATGAAAAAAAAACTTGTGTTCTTACTGCGTCATAACATTGTTGCAAATGTTTGTCTATAAATGTGGAAGCCAAAAGTGAATGAAAAATACATGATTACAACAATTATTTAACATTTTTGGTGTTGTAATTCAAACATTATTTACTTCAGTGTGTAGTGTATCAGCAGAGTTGCAGTGTAGAGATGCAAACAGCTTAGTCCTTTCACCTCAGTGCCACTGTAAACACCTGTCCTTAAACACTTAAATAGCTTTACACAGTCTACTTTATCATCATCATCATCATCATCATCAACTTTATTTATATAGCACATTTATCCCAGCCATAGCTGCGCGAAGTGCTAAACACAATGACACATCACAACCGTATTAAAATCAAAGCACATAGAAACAAGACAATAAAATACACCGGGAATAACATAATAACATAATAACAATAAACAAAACAAATTACCAACATCCCCTTACAACAACCCCCACATACAGCAGTAAAACAAAGTACCCCAACATGACACCGCCTCATACTGGCTCAAACGCCCATGGATAAACGTGGATTTCCAAATGCCTGACGATAAAAATAAGTTTTTAAATAGACTTTTAAAATGTCCAGTGACGAGGCCTGCCTAATGTGGAGAGGCAATGCATTCCACAGTTTAGGGGCCCCCGCCGCAAACGCTCTGTCCCCCCTAAGTCTTCGCCTCGTTTGCGGAACCTCCAAGAGCAGCTGATCAGCTGATCTGAGGTGCCGCAAAGGACAATACGGGTGCAGTAGCTCTGACACGTAAGGTGGTGCCAGTCCATTCACAGCCTTATATACAAATAAAAGAACCAGTGCAGCCAAAACGGGCGTTATATGCTCCCTTTTTCTCCCACAAACCAGTAGTCGAGCAGCCGCATTCTGAATCTTCTGTAAGCGATCAAGAGACCTCTGATTAACCCCAAAATAAAGCGAGTTACAGCAACAAAAGTCATACAGTGGAATAGTTGATTGATAAATACAACTTCAATGATCTTACTGGAAATATAAAGCATTTTTTCATCACCTGATGTTAGCTTTAAAGAAGGACTACTTGTTATGATAAACTAAATTCAACACATTTGTAACAGCAAAAGAAGTAAGATAATATTATTCCCTGTTGCTTGGTTTTGGCATTTCTTTCATTAGATCATCCAGAAGCAGCAGAAAGGTCTGGCATTTTCTACCAATCAGTAGAACCTGAGACGTAACCTAGTGACGGGTGACATGCATCTCTTGAGCCCCGATGCAGCATCTACATGAATGCCAAGCAACTACTGTATTAACCATTCCCTACTACACCCAGAACATCACCTGACAGCCTAGTGTTCCAGCCCAACACTGAAAAAGCATCTAACAACCACCTAATAGTGCCTTACTAACCAAACACACTATAAAAAGCAAGAATATTTAACATGTATAGCTGCTTTATATTCTTTTAGACTTATGACTGTATACTCCATTCAGATGGAAATTAGTCTTGGTTCAGCTGGCTATAATTAAAGCACACTAAAGGACAATCCAATTGTTCTGGTGCAAGGCAAAACTGCATTACATACTACATCAGCTGACATAGATCACAAAAGATCCAGCAGTGGTTCTAGTTCCAAGTTCCATACTTTGGACTATATTTAAAAACTTTGATGGTTGAATCAAACCAATGATTAATAATGAAGAAATGAGACTTATGCAAGAATAGTTTATTCACAGTAAACAAAGTCATAATGGCCTGAGGAAATATGATGAAAAGAGCATATAAAAGCATGAATCATCCTTCTGTGCTGTTTTTATACCCTCCACAGTCAATATGCCACTTTATTCTGATAAGTGCATGTGTGTCTGTGTGCATCCTTCTGTGCGTACATTAGCCTGTGAAGGGATAATCTGATGACTAGACAGACAGCTGGGTAGGGAGCAAGCTGAAGAAAAAGCTACAAGTTTTAATATCCCTTTATCATCACCACAAGATATCCATGGGGACACCTGACACTAGCACAGGAAATATGCAGGGTGATGCTATCGTCCATCGCTCACACACACACACACGGAGCCACATGTCACTTTCCTCCACATTGTCAAACACATCATTAAAGCATGTTTGGGCAGGAGACAGTCATGCTAAAAAAGACAAAACATTTACAAAGGCACATTCATACAAAAGCAAAAAAGACATGCACATGATTTCCACGTAGGTACAAAGTTACACTTTCACAATAAAGTACCCATTTCCTGTGTGGTTGGCCAACTATATCTCAAGACCCTGTGATTTAGCCTTTATGACTGGAATATAAATAGAACCTGAACTAATTTAACATTGAAGAAACAATGGCAGAACAAGATAGCGAGATAAAAAGGATTCATGCTATCAAAATCTGTAGGAAGACACATTTCACTTACTTGTTTATTCATTTTTATTTTCATGCAAAACAATGAAGCTGTGTGACCGATAATCACGTTCACTTCTTATTAAGTTGACATGCTTTCATAAACATGATGGACGTATGAAGTGGCCAGTGACTGAACACGAGGGGTGATGTGCTCAACAGAAAAAGGTGATAAAAATGTTTGAACACAGCACTGCCCATTAAATCATAAGATTTTACACTTCGATGTCAGAAACAAAAGCTACACTAGTCTGTGCTTTTTATATTAACTATGTATTAAATGGCTACAGTAATTTGAAAGAGCTTGAAGCAATAAATCACCAGAGAATCATCACTCATACCTGCAGCTTTGTGGAGCTTTCCAACCTTTTGTAGCTCACTGCTTTGGACTTACAGTTCATTTCACTAGCAGACAAACTGAAGGTAGCAACAGCCAATTGAAGAAGGTGAAACATTTATCTGCTAAAAGAGCCAGATAGCTTTTGTCAGGACATGGTGAAGACTAAACCAGAGCTACAGTAAAAACAGAGGGTTAATATTCAAGTTCAGTAGCTGGGCACAAACAGGGTATTAAATTAATAATATATTTCTGCTGGGTGTGTAATTAGGCCACTGTTTCCAATCACATTAACCACAACAACTTTGGCTTGTTTGGCAGCTTCTTTTTGAGCTTTAAAAAAGGATCATTTCCACCTTGACATTTTAGGAAATGCTCTTATTTGCTTTTCTGCCAAGAGTTAGATGACAACACTGACACACTCTCATTTCTGTACATTAAGCAGGATATTTAATAAGTTGTCACAAATTATGCACAAAATATTGCAGCACTGCAATTTTTTTGTTTACTGGCGTATTTACCAACACTGAAGTAAATGAGCAGCAGCATTAATCTGAATACATAGCTACTTAAGGCCCGGATGCCTGTATTGCACTCGTCTGAGACCAAATGTAGAGGAAAGAGTAAGTTTACAAAGACTCAACTTTAATATGGTTGAAAAAACCAACAAAAGTATGGATTTCAGAACACAGTCACATGATCTTCTGTTGTAGATCCCTTCTGTAGGTCATTGGGAACCTTTGACGGACTGCTGTTTCCTGCGGTAAACCATGCTCATTTCCTGTTTTCTGTATTTGCACTGCATTGTGCTTGCTTCCAGATTGTTTAGGAATTAAACTCACTATTTTCTAGGTTCATCTGAATTTTTGAGTGACAACATACGCTTGCACCACTTAAAGCACTTGTTTTGCAGAAGTTCTTGCTAACTACCAAATTTAACTTGCTACTTTAGGTCGGCTAGTTTAGAAGCTAGCTAAGCTAGTAGCTTAATCGAGAGCAATGGCTTCCCCCTCTTCCTCTCC
>NW_018128038.1:505214-509108 GCF_001952655.1 Monopterus albus
GTCTCTGACGAGCAGTCACCAGCCACATCGACCTGATCAGTGTTTGATTGTTGTGTCTTGTTGCTTTTCTTCTTTTGTCTCTCCTCTATCCACTCACCCCAACCGGTCGAGGCAGAAGGCCGCCCACCAAGAGCCGGGGTCTGTCGGAGATTTCTTCCATTGAAGGGAGTTTTTCCTCCCCACTGTCGCCAAGTGCTTGCTCTAGGGGGATTTGTTGGGTTTTCTATATGTAATAATATTGATAACAGTAAGGTCTAGACCTTACTTTGTAAAGTGTCCTGAGATGACTTTTGTTGTGATTTGGCACTATACAAATAAAATTTGATTTGATTTGATTTGATTTGTAAGTCGCTCACATTCTCTGGTGTGCGATGCCATTTACAATCACAGCCTCCGTCCTCAAACAGGTTCTTAACTCTCAGATGACTGACAGCTGCTACACTGACAGCCGTGCCACAAATTTTTTTTACACCTGCTTTCTACTAACATTAAAATTCAGCCACAGTTCCCCTACAGCGGTGGTAAATGAGGCACTGAGAGTATTTGTATAAATTTCCATTGTCTACTCCCTGTCTTTTGCATCCCTGAATGAAACGCCTATAATACATATTGCATGAGACCAAACGCACAAATTCCTGTGGTGCCGCATTTCTTCTGTTTCTTTATCGCAAAACCCCACTGCCACTCCTTATAATGATGAACACATGGAGTTTCACTGTTTAGTGCCAGAAAATGAGCCACAAAACCTTAGTAAATATCCCATGTGTATAGCTACAGTCAGCATCTTAGCATAGCATAAATACTGGAAGCAGGAGCAAACAGTTACTGTGGTTCTGTCCAAAGGTTTAAATACAGTCTTCTTTACCAGGACATCGAAAATTTTCTAAATAATAAGTTATATCTTGTTTGTTTAATATATACAAAAACGTAAGTGCAAAAATGACACTGTGGTTTTGTGAGATTTAGAAATGCTGGAAGGTGCTTTTAACTATTCTTAACTATTTTGTTTAAATGAAGAGATTAAGAATCTGAAAACAAACAAAAAGAGAGAAAATGAGGCAGACTGTGGCAGAAAAATGTACAAAAATGGAGAAATGCAGCTTTGTCTTGAGACTGAGTGATGTAATTTAATTACTGTGACCCTGCCCAGCTGGAGGCCAGGGCCTGTGATTGAGTTTTTCTCACATCCTAAGAAGAAGAGACAGGGGGGCCCCAGAGGACAGACAAGAGAACATGGTGCTGAAAACCTGACTGAATAAGTGGCTGGCTGTGTGTCTGAGCATCACCAGCTGATCACAGACTGTCTGCCTGCCCTCTCTGCCTGACATTTGAACAGAACAACTGGTTAATAGTTTAATTTAATACCCGCTTCTCAAGCTGGTACTCTTGTATTCGATATGTTTGCTTGCCTCTCTGCCATTTCAGCCCAGTATGTAAAATGGGGGCTGTGAATTAACCCTGAACAATAAGCCATGATGTATGTTGATGTATGATACATATCAGTCAGGATAATCTGGCACAAAGTCAAAATTATTGTTAAAATTTTTATTTTGTTTCATGTGTACGAGTGCACGCATGCATTCACACACACAAAACCATGTGGAAAAATAGACCTTATCATCAGACACAGACCATTTTTTGCCAATTAGATCTAATTCCTACCATCTCATGTCATAGAAAATGAGCTAACCAATCAAGAAACAGGTTTCAGTATGTCAAAATTGGTTTGTGAACAAAAATGGAGTGTGTCTGTGTGCATGTGTGTGAATGGTGGTGGACTGTATTGCCATGACTATATACGATGTGAGTGGACAGCTGTGACAGAGTCAGGAGAGCAAGCTTTTCCCACAATGCACACGAGGACAGAAGGAGGGTGTTATGAACTCATCGTGGCTGACAGAGCCACTCACTATCAAATACGGCTGTTGTTGTGTAGTGCTGTGGTTCTAAAGTCACTCTGCATGCGCACACACATATGCTCACATGCCTACTCCTAATTGGAGGAGGATAAAGCAAGGGACTAGAAAAAACAAATCTACTGCAGCTCGCAGAGAGCAAGAACTCTGGATAGTTGATTTACCGTAAATATAAATATTACAAGTAGGGACAAGCCTGACAATCTGTTTTGGTGTACACATTTCCCAGACACATGTTAAAACATTATGATTATTATCAATATTATTATTAGTAGGATTACAACATGTACATAGCCCAATCATTGATAAACAATAAGACAATATTTTCACTGTGTGAAGACATCATGACAAAATGAGATTTATTTTTGGGGATACAAACAACCCCGGCTTCCTAAGCCGAATCTTTTTAGAAGCTGCATGAGAAGACAGCCATTGTAGAGATCTTGAGTTGCATCAGCTTGGGGGATTTGATTAATCTAGACCTCCATATAAAATGATATTGCCTGTCTGATTTTCTTTCGTCTGTAGTTAAAAGCAAAGTAAACCTTTATCTCTTTAGTGTTTTTCAAAACCAGGGTGCTCCCCAAAAAGCTAATAAACAACAACAGAGAATGAGGGAGGACAAAGGCAGACACAAACACACGGCAACACTAATAAAAAGTAAGAGTCATATAAAACCAGAAAGCAAAGATATTATTTGAAATATTGGACAATCTGCTCATGTCAGCCAGAAGCATCAGCCTATGATCTACAACATAAGATCAGTGAATACTGTATGTCTCTTTTTTTCTCTTCATCTAAAACTCTGAAACAAAGAGAAAACCTGTTGCTTCAAATCTGGAAAAATAGTTTTATTTCACAGCATCTGCCAGTATTATAAAGCAGCTGAACTGGTTTTACTTCTGCATTTACTACTAAGCTTGTTCACTGGGTTTGTCTTGCTGAATCTGGATTGTTGTCAGAAACAAAATCTCGACTCTCTCCCTTCTTAAACGTTGACTTCATGGCAATATTTTGACATGAAAGTATCAGCACTGAAGTCTATTCCTAAAAACTGTCACATTATAATATTAGTTATAAAAAAGTAATGTGATTAAAGTTGATAAAAACTGCATATACAAACTGAATATTTCTTTAGTCATACTGCTCACAAAGCATGCTGCAATTTAGCCACAGGCAGATAACTATTAGCTGCAAATGAGTGTAGCAATATTAATCAGAACAATTAAGGCATACTGGTGTTTTTAGCAAAACAGCTGGGTGCAAATGCATGATGATTGTCTAAGATGAGGGAGGACAGGTGGCATGAAAATGCAGTCCCTGCAACAGTCTACAGCTGATGAATATTAAAAAATCCTGTTTAACAATAGTGATTAACATGATATGAAGTACATTAAAGCAAATAAAGGGGAGGAAATTAAAGAAATCTAGCATATATTGTATACCACATAGCATCATCTAACTCGAGGGGTCTCAAATTCTGATTTGCACACTAAATAGCATTCACAACTTGTTTTGTGCACTTGCAGACATTTTGGCGCCAACAAACTTTCACACAGAGCCCAGTAGAGAAATCTGACAGTGCAGACTCAGAAACAAGGGCACACATGGCCAGGATTACGCCCTCAGTGTCAGGTTTGCCCGGTGGCACCTTCCTCTCTTCTTTTCCTCGCACTAGCCAGCTCCCTTGCACTGATTACACGATTAGACACACCTGCCTCTATTCACTGATTCTCACCAGCTGCGCCTCGTCAGTCTTCCTCCTTATTTATACGCTGTTCACCGATCCCTCTCCTGCTAGTTCTTTCTTTGTCTTCAGGCCTCCCCATGTATGTTACCGTTGTTTTTTATTCTCTGTTTCTTTTCTGCGCTTACCCGAGTTCCTGTCCTGCCCCGCTGTCTCTGGTTTCCCTCCGAATCGGACCTCTTCTCTGGACCCTGGTTACCATCAGCTCCACCAGCACCCGCCTTCACCGGC
>NW_018128038.1:511190-511458 GCF_001952655.1 Monopterus albus
ACCAAGGTGAAGTTTGCATGGTCCAGGACAGCGGAGCAGGCCTTCCAAACCCTCAAAGACCGGTTCACCACAGCCCCCGTACTCCTCCAACCTGACCCCACACGGCAGTTCGTGGTTGAGGTGGACGTGTCCAACACTGGGGTGGGAGCGGTCCTCTCTCAGCAGTCTGGGTAAGACCACGCCCTACATCTCTGTGCCTACTATTCCAGACGGTTGACCCCAGCCGAACGCAACTATGATGTGGGCAACAAGGCACTATTGGCCGGTA
>NW_018128038.1:513404-521933 GCF_001952655.1 Monopterus albus
GCCCCCTATGCCGCAGCCCAGCCCATTACCCCTCCATTGACTGCCATTCCTGCCACCGCTGATCGACACCCGGTCTTTTCTCCACTCTACCAGTCTTGTAAATATTGTCGCACTGATTGGCACTGTAAATAAATTCCACTACTTGCACCGAAGCCAGCCGCCTGGGTCTGTTGTTTTCTTCGCTCGCTCATTTGTCTGTCGAGCATTTCTAACACTCAGATCTGATTCTGTGCTTACAAATCTGTATCTGCACTCTCTGAAATGCTGAGTTACAAACTGAGTAGCACTTGAAATGCGGCTTGTGCAAAGTCAAACATTTTGGCAAGGATTTACTTCCTTAACAACCTCAGCTTCTGCAGGACGAGCACTTGAACTTCACTCTACCTTTAAAGTCGAGAACTGCTTCCCCAATTTTTATTCTTTATGCTAAGTCAAGCAAACCACAAGTGTGATCTTTCCTTATCCATTATCTCATTTCTGTGGTTCCACACTAGTGACAGCTGCAGCTGGTGACACTGTGTTTTCAGGTTGTCCGTGCATCTGTCCATCTGTATGGCCAATTGCTGTAAATGCAATATAGCAGGAGTGCCTTGAAAGAATAAATTCAGATTTGGCACACATGTCCACTTCTACTCAAGAATGAACTGCTTTGATTTTGGTGGTCAAAGGTCAAGGTCAGTGTCCATTCCTGTGAATCTGGCTAGTTGGCAGGAGCATACAACCATGATTCTAGCTGCTACTATATTTAGATACTGAAGGACTACTCAGTTAAAAAATCTTGACAGAAATTTTTCACTCAAACATATTTTGCTAATTCAAATAGAGAATATTTGTTTGGAAAGGAAACCTTTTAAATAGCTGTGGAAGGTACAGGGATGTGATGAATGGACAGGTCACTCCCTTCATCCAATTTCCATTAGAACTGCATGAGTAATGAGAGGAGCCCAGTACATTTCCCATATACAGACATGAGTGATGTGAATTAATAAACTTCACATGATTCCACTGACAACACTACAGTCATTTTTTTTCTTTTAAGTCACTAAAGGGCAAGGCAAGGCACGTTTATTTAAAAAGCACATTTTCATACAGAATGGAAATTCAAAGTTTATTACACAATGCACAGAGATGGATAAAATATTAAAATGCCTACAAAAGGCACCAGAAATTTAAGTTTCCTGGTAACCAGGCGTTGGACAAACTCAGTATCAATGGGATGTGACTGAGAAAAGACAATTAAGTGGAGTGAAGCTAAATGAAATTTGCTGTGCTGCAAACACCCAGGGTTTCTCTGGTTGACAAAGGATCTAATCTATGCTTGGAGGAAAAGTCGTCTCATGTGCTCTCTCCTGGCATTTAATCTTTGCATCTTTTCCTTGCATCTTATGTCTTACTAAGACACAAGCACAAGTCACAAGTCACAGGGAAATGTGGATGCAGTTATTGGAATTGGGATATAAGGAGGACAGTCTCAACACCCACTTACTAGCATTAGCCAGAGCTTTCAACAGCATCTCAAAACTGTCAGTTCAGCCACGGATGAGTTGCAGACTCTAGATAAAGCTAGTAAATGGATTTTAAATTAAGATTATTTTTAAAGTAGCACAAAAAAATTCAAGCTAGCATCCTGGCTCTAGTGATGACAACGTTCCGCCTACTACTCTGTTCCAGACTATTTTAACAACTTTATTTCACAGCTATGCCCTCCCACTGTATCTATACCCTACAACTTCTCTGTGGTATAAAAACATCCTGCTTTATGAATTTAAAAAGCATTGCCAGTGGACAAAATAATACACACACACACACACACACACAGCCAAATCAAGTCATGGATGCATGCTATAGCTAATCAATGCGGAAAAATGAACCTGTGTTGGGGCAGTTCACCCATGAATCACTTTGTCTATACTGTACAAGGCCATTAGTGGTCGCTATTAACCACACAATGATCAGCTGTCAAGTCATCAGGAACAAAAAGATAAATCTACATGGTGGCTGTTGCATAATGGAGGCCTTATCACAGGAATTCCATTGAGTGACAGAGATGGCAGCTTATTCTGGAAAGGGAAGGTGTATCAGAGCTGAAATTCTGACAAGTAAATGTTGCAAAATTGAGGAGGAATTGAGGTGTTAGCAGGGCCTTGAGACATGAATGGCACACTATGTGCAAAATATTAAAGAAAGTGTGGAGTGTTGAGTGAAGGCACAGAAAAACACTGGCTCAAAATCATAACTGTCCTTTAAAAATGATATTTATGTAGAAAATCATCTTAAACAGTATGAATGTTAAAAATCCCACAAAACAGTTTTTAAATGCATTCAGAGATGGTTCTAAAAACCATATAACATCATATTTAGTGGCTATTTATAGCCTTTAATCGGGACTAAACAATGATGGATATAC
The DNA here is from genome assembly GCF_001952655.1 of Monopterus albus. Lineage (NCBI taxonomy): Eukaryota > Metazoa > Chordata > Actinopteri > Synbranchiformes > Synbranchidae > Monopterus > Monopterus albus. The sequence goes on from NW_018128038.1 coordinate 515,812, forward strand.
TACAGCCCTGTGGTGAATAAATATCTTTAAATATATCTTGCATATCAGGTGATGGAGGAGAAAAACTCAGTTATCTGAAGTTGCAGCTTGTCAAAAGACTTTATGGCCTTACTGTTAAGAACTACTATTCACTCACAGTAACAAATTGAAAGAAGTGACTGGAACCTGCCACAAGTGGTGGTTCTGAGTTTCCCAGAAATGTAAGCATTTACACCGAGCAGTGAGTTTTTACTGGGCCAGAGCTTTCAACAGCATCTCAAAACTGTCAGTTCAGCCACGGATGAGTTGCAGACTCTAGATAAAGCTAGTAAATGGATTTTAAATTAAGATTATTTTTAAAGTAGCACAAAAAAATTCAAGCTAGCATCCTGGCTCTAGTGATGACAACGTTCCGCCTACTACTCTGTTCCAGACTATTTTAACAACTTTATTTCACAGCTATGCCCTCCCACTGTATCTATACCCTACAACTTCTCTGTGGTATAAAAACATCCTGCTTTATGAATTTAAAAAGCATTGCCAGTGGACAAAATAATACACACACACACACACACACACAGCCAAATCAAGTCATGGATGCATGCTATAGCTAATCAATGCGGAAAAATGAACCTGTGTTGGGGCAGTTCACCCATGAATCACTTTGTCTATACTGTACAAGGCCATTAGTGGTCGCTATTAACCACACAATGATCAGCTGTCAAGTCATCAGGAACAAAAAGATAAATCTACATGGTGGCTGTTGCATAATGGAGGCCTTATCACAGGAATTCCATTGAGTGACAGAGATGGCAGCTTATTCTGGAAAGGGAAGGTGTATCAGAGCTGAAATTCTGACAAGTAAATGTTGCAAAATTGAGGAGGAATTGAGGTGTTAGCAGGGCCTTGAGACATGAATGGCACACTATGTGCAAAATATTAAAGAAAGTGTGGAGTGTTGAGTGAAGGCACAGAAAAACACTGGCTCAAAATCATAACTGTCCTTTAAAAATGATATTTATGTAGAAAATCATCTTAAACAGTATGAATGTTAAAAATCCCACAAAACAGTTTTTAAATGCATTCAGAGATGGTTCTAAAAACCATATAACATCATAGTTAGTGGCTATTTATAGCCTTTAATCGGGACTAAACAATGATGGATATACTACAGCCCTGTGGTGAATAAATATCTTTAAATATATCTTGCATATCAGGTGATGGAGGAGAAAAACTCAGTTATCTGAAGTTGCAGCTTGTCAAAAGACTTTATGGCCTTACTGTTAAGAACTACTATTCACTCACAGTAACAAATTGAAAGAAGTGACTGGAACCTGCCACAAGTGGTGGTTCTGAGTTTCCCAGAAATGTAAGCATTTACACCGAGCAGTGAGTTTTTACTGGGAAAAAAAAAAAAATCAGTAGTAAAAAGAAAACATTTACCACACAAGGTCTACAGTGGCATCAGAAGGCTGAAAGCACCCATGAAATGTGTCAGGTAATAATACAGTATATGCATGCAATGACATTTTGCATGTGATGAGCTCACATATTGTATAAAATCTAAATGTGAAAAGATTTTAAATTAGGCAGTGTTAATGTCACACTTCACATATGTATGTATGTGGGGCGACTGTGGTTCAGTGAGTAAAGCAATTGTCTCCAAACCAGAGGGTTGGAGGTGCCTGCAATCCAGATGCTGAAGTGTCCTTGGGCAAGACACTGAACCCCTGGAACACTTATGTAATGGCTGTGCTTTGTGTTACAATACTGTACATAGGCTACTGTATACCATATGACAGATAGCTGAACAATTTACAATGTAAAATAAATGGGAATATCACATTATTACTATTACATTTGTTTGTTTAAATTTGGATTTCACTTCTGTATAAAAGGATTTGATGAAGCCAGGACCATAAAGCCAGCCAATATTCATTTAGAGATACATCAGTACTGCTAAGCACCATCTGGAGTGTATGGTAATTAAAGGACCAGGTAAAGAGGAAGACGCGACAAATCGACTGACCAAGAAGAAAGAAGATAAATATAAATGAACAAAAAAAGAGAGACAGGACACAAGTTCACAAAAAGGAATTAAATGAGCTGGCCCTGTGCCCAAGAGTCAATGTGAGTGTTTGTTTCAGTCTGTTTGCCAGGATACCTATCATGCTGCTGGGAAACACACAGAACCATGAAATCTGAAATGTCTAGAGGAAGACTTTCATCACTAATTGAGGTACTGTCATTAAAAAAAATGTATTCACAGCATGATAAACTGCATAATATGTTAACAAAAGTGACACATGACACACAACATTGCTGTGGGGTTGTATACTAAACAGGAGGCTCTGGTGTGGCACCAACAAGGATTTTTGTGGGCTCAGTACTCAACAGCTTCATGGTCACACTGTGATTTACAGCACGCTGCTGTAAATCAAATTAAATCTTTCTCAAAACGAATCACAGGAGTTATGTGAAACCATGACACATCCCCCAACAAATAAGCTCCCCTACTCTTATATACAGTGCATGCCGTTTAGTAGGGTTTCCCCATAGACATTTATGATTTAAATCATAATGGTGATGGAAAGTGGCATCAGGAGCATGGGTGTATTATGAGAGCTGGATATGCTGCCACTCAGCTGTTTGTTCAGTTTTTCCCAATGGCCAATCACAGTACTGCAACAAAAACTCCCCCTAGGCCCAAGAAGCATTTTCTCCATAAACCACAATGACAAAACAGACGTCTGTAAAACTGCTGACAGGATACATCAAACTGTGAACCCGGCCAATTATCACTTTTTGTACAAAGAATTTTTGAATCCGTGGAGATTTTATAGCTGTAAAACTTTCCCAGAGCCTAGAAAACCTAGAATGTTTTATTTTTAAGACATCATCCCAATGTAAAGTCTATGGCAGGGGTGGCCAATCCTGGTCATCAAGGGCTGCTGCCCTGCTCCTTCCCAACTACTCCTGCCCTACCTGCTGCTGATTACCTGGATAAGGTGTGTTCAGTCAATCAGAAACTGAAAAATACCAGTTCCCTGTATCTTTCCTCACTCCACCTTCATCTAAGATGGTATCTTCCAGTCCAATTATGATGTTGTGTGATATTATGTGATATCATGTAATAGCATCAGTACAGTGTCTATGATCATCTGTCACCTTGATATAGAGCCAGATTAAAAAGAAGTACTCTGTCTTTTGCTCTAATACCTTCTTGTGTCAACTGTTTTCAGCCTGGTGTGGATCCAACTAATCCAACTGTCACAAAATAAAAGAAACAGTCACAAAATTGGTCCAATGGTGACTTGTTTTAATCAGCAAATGAGGACTGAAGAGCAGAAAGACTTCAGCTCAAACCTTCTTCAGTGTGTTGTATCACATTGAATCAATCTGCAGTATAACATATCACACTAGAGAACATTTGAGATCTGAATGTTTGTGTTATCTTCAGGATTTTTTGTTAATAATAATGTAAAACGCTTGTTAAACCAGTTTTCTTCTACTATTAATAAAATAACAATTGTAGAGCATTGGTACAGTAGGGGCATGTGCTCTCTGACTGCTTTCATGTACTGTGCCCACACAGAACTCAAGTTTTAGTAACCCCCATATCTCCTAATCCACTAATGCATCTGTAGATTTTAACAGGACTAAGTATCTGTGTACTGGCTGCACCAGTTGTGACAGAATTGTGGATGTGTTACCATGTATGGTGTGAGTCTATCAGAGGCTTTCTGCATGTGTGTCTGTGTTTGCATGCACATTAGTACAGTATATTATTGCAGTACACGTACAGTATGTGCTGGTACCAATCATGTCCTCTCACAGCTGCCTGGGGTTGAGTACCAACTGTCATTTCACAGCTTTTCGTATTTGATATGAAGGTCTAAGGACAAAGCTCCTTCAGGCATTTTTTGTGATTTTGTTATTGGGCAAATAAATATGGACTTGACTATACATGAGGTCCTAAATGGCATTTTTGTAAGGGGCAAAGAAAGATAAGGAAAAAGACAGAAAATGGTCAGATACCAAAAAATCCAGTATTCAGAGTGGATGTTACTGGGCTTTGATGAGAACAAAAAACACATAACTAATCATATGCAGTAGTAAAAACAAATCTATTAGGAATTTACAGTAAGTGTGGCTGTCATGATGTCATACAATTCAATTTTATTTGTATAGCGCCAAATCACAAAAAAAGTTGCCTCAGGACACTTTGCAAAGTAAGGTCTAGGCCTTACTATCATTATTTTAATTATTATAAAAGAACTAAAGGACTTTCTATGGACTATCTACTAAAAAGCACAAAGACAAACAGCAAATGGCCTGTTACATGTATGTGGGCACAGAGAGTGACCAAAAACTGAGATGTGAACTAAACACAGACAAACCTGGCAACCAGGAGAAACAGATTGTGTCATTTCTGCCAGCAAGAGGTGGAAGTAGAGCAACACTCTGTGCTATGTAGCCTGAAGAAAGACAGAAAACCAAGTTCTTCACCAAAATCAAACACAAACACCAAGACTCTGACACACTGTCAGAGCAAAACAACACTGACTTTGCAATGAAAGCAGAAAAATATTCAAGAACATGTCACAGCAAGCAGAACAATGTGAAGCTGCTGACTTTATTATTGTTAAACTCATTTTCTTGGTTATTTCTATGGTTATCTGTCACCATTATATTACACCATCTCCTCATACACAGTATACTGTATTGTATCATATTATTATTATTGTATGTCAGTTCACAACAATCTGTTTCTCTTTGATTACAGTAGTGGTGCAGTATAGTGATGTAGTTGTATATGACATGGTGCTAGTGTGCTATAAGGAGAAAACATAACAGTATTTTTTTTCCTTGTGTGTTCACCCTTCTGGAAAAGAACAACCTGGCCAGGAGCCTGCAGGTAATTTGAACTGAGATCTCTCTTGTATGGTGTAGACAGTATAGTGTAGTGCTTTTACATTATTACATCATAAATTACATCAGAAACCTTGTGCAACCTGCACTGGCATTACAGCACGTATTTATATTTAATAAGATGCATTTGAATGTGATGAAGCTGCATGTGATATAAAGGGTGACAGTGTGTGTGTGTGTGTGTGTGTGTGTGTTTCAGAATGAATGAGCACATGAGTCTTGTGAAAGTGGACATGGTTTGAAAGTCACTGGGGCAAGGGAGGAGTGTCGGTCAGAGAGACTCGCTGGGGACAATTCGCACCTCATTGCCATAGAAACAGGAAGGCGACATGACGGTGGCTCGAGATCACAGTGGCAGTGGGGAATTAAGATGGGTGGAGAGGCAGGTCAGAGGACTGAATAACATATCTCTATTTGTTTTGTTCATTCAAATCAGTGGTCAAGAATGAGCATTACTCCAGGGCTGTGTTTGCATTCAGCCAGTCCGGAAGTTGGTTATGAAATGAAGTGGAAGGGCAACATCAATTTTAACAGAGGAACACGTTCAGTAATGAATTCTTCTATGTGTCAACTCAAATACCTATAGCAGTTAATGGGCTGGAAACAGTGAAACATGAAGCTGTACACACACACACACACTCACACACACACGCATCATGCTCATGTTTACATGCTAACATGCTCTCAAGAAATGATTATGGCAATATTTAGTAAGTATTTACCATGGTCACCTCATTGTTTGGAAAGCTAATAATTGCTTATTAGTGTTAGGTAATTTCTTAGTCAGTTAGATATTGATTAGATACTTGTTGTATAGGAATGTTTAAGTGTAGCCAGGATGTCTTGCTCAGGCTGTTAAATGCTCAGTTCATTGTCATGAGTTCTGCAGGCTGCATCTAGGCCAAGGTCAACTAGATTGAAGAGTCTGCAGGCAGGATGAATATTGTTATTAGCATGATATGTTCAGCCGTAATGTTAATCATAATATCTTCCGAGGCTTACTGTTCGAACATGTCCCTGAATGTCCTGTATGTTTTTGGCAACACACAACATGATCAACACTCACACACACATTGATTCTCTCCATGTTTTGACTACTGCTACGGCCAGCTGTGAAGCTGGCATATCAGGTGACGTCACAGTTTGACGTTGCTGGGTAGAATGGGCTAGCCCAAACCAGATAAATTGTATAGAGATCTTGGGTTCAGGGT
>NW_018128038.1:522075-531416 GCF_001952655.1 Monopterus albus
CTGAGTTCCTGGTTAAAAGAACTGGGTAATATCTTTCATTAGCATAGGCAGTTCTAAAAATATTTTGGATGGGGTGGCCAGGCTGGGGCACGGACTCAGAGAGGGGTGGCACATTGGAAATATACCTGATAAATGTTAGTTGTAATTAAGACAATTTGTTAATGTTTTTCATTCATTAATTTTGACAAACACCACATTTTGACTCTGGCTTGGGTGGCACCAGGGTGGCAATCAGATTCTGGGGACATTTGTGGTCACCACGTGGATCTGCCCATGTTTATTAGCACTAAACATAAAGTCCACTAGGGGCTAATGGTAATTTTATTAGTTTTTGGTCATAGGTATTTGCTTGTAAAGACAAAATATTTCAGTCTGGGCCAAAGTGGCAATCCTAGAGCTATGCTGCTAGTTTAAATAAAAATTGTGAGTATTTCAGTAGACACCATAGTGACACTGACATCTGCTGATAAACTCCTTAGCGTGTTGTTTCCTAATATTTAGCCTTGCACATCTTGACCCCAGACCATCTCCATATTCAGTTTAATCTCAGGTGTGTATAAAACAACCAGCTGCTATTTTCCATTTTTGTAAAATGTTCTATATCATTCTGCAGTATATTTCAGTAAACATAGTCCAATGGGGCAGTTGTGGCACTTGTTAAAAAAGTATAGGGAGACTTTTTTGACTTCTTTTGACAAATTGTTTCTACCTATAAGCAAACATGGAAACTTCTCACCTGAATGAAGAGGCTGCTGGCCAGGAAGAGTGCAAGGAATACAGACAGAGAGATGCTGATGAAAGAAGAGAGTGGGTGTGCTGTGTAAAATCCAGCCTGTGAGTAAAAGGGAATCAAATACTTCAATGTTACAGTGCAATAAGGACCGATCCCCACAGGAACCATTCGGACAGTGTGCGATTAATGCCAGAGAATGTAATTATGTCGGGCCAATAATGTTGTCAGTAGAGCTACGTGGACATCAGATTCAAGCATACATTTAGTATAGACTGTATAGACTGTAGCCTTCAGCATGATGTACTGTACGAGGCTGTAAACATTTATTTCTGCTGTAAAGTTGGACGACTGTGGTTGAGTGGGTAGAGCGATCGTTTGCCAACCAGAGGGTTGGAGGTTTGAATCATGGTGCCTGCAGTCCACATGTGGAAGTGTCCTTGGGCAAACACTGAACCCCCAAGTTGCCCCCAATGGTTAGAGACATCGGTGTGAATTGGCGCCACAGATGGCTGCCTCGGTTCTATACCGAAAACAAATTCCTTGTGTGTGTAACATACTTGGCCAAATAAAGGTGATTATCCTTATTTTAGCATGTGAGTTTATGGGGTTTGACTCCCTTTTGGAGTTGGCCTCAAGTGGCCATTCGAGAAACTGCAGGTTTTGGCACTTCATCAGTATTCACATGGAGCTAGTGGGCAGGTTGATGACATTTTATCATGTGACCAGCATGAACCTGGAAGAACACAGGCATCCACTAATGAAGAAAAAACATCTTCATTTACAATGAAGATGCCAACGAATGTGGAGACAACATGAGTCTCAGGAGCTTCTGTTGTTAAGAGCCAGCACCAGAATCGTCAGACAAATTTAAGGTATGGCAAGAGACTCAGTTGTTTACAAACTGGCTATGTGACCTTGTCACGTTGCATGTCCTGTGCACTCTACCCAAGTGCTCTCCCCTCGCATAAACCTAACAGTGTATTTCCTAACAGGTGAGAACACGTCTGACACAGACTATCCCTCAGTGTGTGCTACAGGTGTGAGAGGGCAACTCTGGACAAAGTCCAGGCCTGATTCTGCCGACATATTCCATAGTTCATGTTTGAAAACGTCTTCTGTTTCATTGGTCTCTCCCTTTCTCTTCGTCTCTCTCGCTACTGCCTTCCCCCTCTCCCATCTGTCTCTTTATAACCTTTTTCTAATGTAGTGTGGATGCACAGCAGTAAATCAGTTGTTGTGGTGATTTAAAGGCCCCCTTATGATCTCAAACGCTGTCCCTGAATGTCTGCATTCACACAAATACAGGCAGATATTGTGGTAGAGTGGGAAACAACAGGAAATGTGATGGGGTGGAGAAAGATATTGATTAAAAAGCCATACACGTTGTGGTCACTGTGTGAGTTCCCTTGCCTTCCAGGAAGGATTGTTTTAAGAAAAACACTGCTTGGGATAAATAAAATATAACATTCACAGCTGTTGGCATAGTGATAAGATAAAAACATGTCACTCATCACACACCTACAGTAATCCTTTTCTCTCTCACACTGATTTTTGAGGGTGCCGATGACTTATCTAGCCTAACAAAAAATGTTCTTTTCTCACACTGATTTTTGAGGGTGCCAATGACTTATCTAGCCTAACAAAAAATGTGTATAAATAGTTATTTATTAAAAGGCAGCAATTTTTAATGGCTCTTTTCCCACAAGATCTAAGAACGTGTTCCCTCAGAGAAAAAAGCTTTAGTTTTTCAGGCCTCGTTTACTTCCCGTGATGATGGTCACAAGCTGAGGAAGGTTTTCTCCAATATAAAAATGTACTTACTGTAGGTACTCTACTTACTACAGAACCTCAAGCTTGCTGCAGGGGGCTACATGGCTGTTGGTGATGTTCACTTGGCTGCTTGTGTTTAGACACATGGATAAAGACAGTAAAACCCAACATGGCAGGGTGAGCAAACAGGGTTGGTTATTGGTATTTATATTGTAACTTTTTAAAACATTAGGATTCACACTCACACCTACGGCAATTCAGAGTTGTACACATCAGCTCATATTGTCTCTTGAAGTCAAAAAGTGTCTGTTTTTTGCCTGTTTGCATAAAGCATAAATAAGTAATTATCTTAGGCAATAAACCAATCAGCACCTTTAAAAGTCATGTTTGAATTCAGCACCTCAAAATCTGTAAACAGCAGAAAACTTAAATTGTAGACCAGTGTGATCTGTTATTACTGCCTTCAAGAAGAATGAAGTCAGTCAGACTGTAAGTCAGACCTGTTTCCAGTACCTGTTGGACTCCGCCAAGGCTGCCCTTTGTCACTGTTTCTGTTAATTATTTTTATAGACAGAATTTCTAGGTGCAGCCAGGGAATGGAGGGTGTCTGTTGGTGGCTGCAGAATCTCATCCCTGGTTTTTGTAGATGATGTGGTTCTGTTGGCTTCATCAGTTCAAGACCTCCAGCGTGCACTGGAGGGGTTTGCAGCTGAGTGTGAAGCGGGGGGAATGAGAATTCAAATCCGAAGGCCATGGTTCTCAATTGGAAAGAGGTGCATTGCCCTCTCTGGGTTGGGGGTGAGTTGCTCCCTCAAGTGGAGGAGTTTAAATATCTCAGGGTCTTGTTCACAAGTGAGGGAAAAATGGAGCAGCAGGTCGACAGACAGATCGGTGCAGTGTCCGCAGTAATGCGGTCTCTGTACCGGTCCGTTGTGGTGAAGAAGGAGCTGAGTCGTAAGGCGAAGCTCTCAATTTACCAGTCAATCTACCCTGGTCCTACCCTCACCTATGGCCATGAACTTTGGATCATGACCGAAAGAATGAGATCGCGGATACAAGCGGCAGAAATGAGTTTCCTCCAGAAAGTGGCTGGGCACACCCTTAGGGGTAGGGTGCCGAGCTCAGTCACCCATGAGGAGCTCAGAGTAGAGTTGCTGCTCCTCCACATTGAGCAGAACTATTTGAGGTGGATCGGGCACCTGTTTAGGATGCCCCCTGGACGCCTACCTGGGGAGGTTTTCTGGGCAGGTCCCTCCGCGAGAAGGCCTCGGGGCAGACCCAGGACACGTTGGAGAGACTATGTCTCCTGGCTGGCCTGGGAATGCCTTGGGGTTCCTCCTGAGGAGCTAAAGGAGGTGTGTGGGGAGAGGGAAATCTGGGAGGCTCTGCTCAGGCTACTGCCCCTATGACCTGTTCTCAGATAAAGCGAATAAAGAGGGGCCCTAACAGTTGTGGTGCTGGTTCTTTGGTGGTGACAGTGAAAGACCTTGACTGCATATTTTGATGGATAACCATCTGTAACCGTCCTAATGTGGAGAGAGTGGCTCACATCCTTTCTCATTTACACTCCAAAGATGACTCGGAAGTCACACAACACAAAGCTCACCTGTTTCTCTCGAGATTAGCAGTCTCAGATCAAATTTCTTTTTGTTTCTTCTTGTCCATTTTTTTTATTTTATTCAGTGTTATATCTTTGGAACAGAGGCAGCACAGGTCAGGGACAGCGGGGATTGGGATGGAGGAGGTGTTGAGATGGAGATAATAACAGTTACTGTACCTGTCTTATGTTACTTTATGTACCATTGTGCTAGCTTTTCTATTTTTGTCTCAAGTGTAGAATAAGTATTTTGTTGCCCAGCTAGCAGCAGAAAGGAAGTGTTGGTTGACTCGTTCATCCACAATTTTTGTGTCTAGACATTTGCAGCCAACTGCACTCATAGCCCCAAAGGATGATTTCTGACCACTCTGGCAACCTTCTGATATTTCATGTGGTGCCAGCATCAGTCACTTTGTGTAGTACTGGGAAATGGATCGGCTCATTAAACCCTGCTCATTAGATGGCAAGATTTTCAGCAACATATACTTGGAAATTGGCACCCCCCTGGGTGGTGTTTTAGTCCTTCGACGGCCAACAATGTCCTCTAACGACCAAGCCATTGGGGTCAGGTATTGGTGAGAGTCGTTACCTGCCTTTGAACCCTCACATCTGGACCAACGCCTATTGTCCTGGTGTGAATTGGGGTGGAAATGTTTGGGTAGAGATTTCAAAACAGAGTTGTAGATGGATGACAAGTTGTGCCTGAGTCCACCACCCCTATTTAGAGAGAAGTGTTCTATTTGAACAAAAATTGCTTCTTTGACTCCTCTCTAAAACCAGTGGTGTTCTCTGGAGAGGATCTGGACTTCACTGTCCTCAAAAGAATGTCCTTTGTCCTTCAGGTGGAGGTGGATAAATACCTCCTGTTCACCACCAGTCAGAGAGAACTGATTAAGCCTCTTGGATGAGAGGTGAAACATCTTCTACCTAAAGCTACGTCCAGATGCTTTCTTCTAAGCTTTTTTTCAGGATACTCAAGAGATATCACTAATTCTCTGCTCTTACACAGTCTCTACATCCCTCCAGAGCTACTACTGAGTGATTACAAGTTGGTGAATTGTCAGAGAACCAAGCATTGTTGGTAGGGTTCAGCTGTAGCTGCAAAAGGTTGTGTTTTGGTAAAAAGACACAAGCTTCCCTTGTTTGCTCAATTTGCTTAGATAAGAGATGGGATAATTACAGTGTTACAGAACATTGAATTAACAGCAGGAAAACATTAGCACTCAAACTGCAATAATGGCTGCACAAAGCTGAAAACACCCACTGAATTAATGAGTCTATGCAAGACATACTTGAGAAGATAATTTAAACCGGTGTATCTGAAAAAAAAAAATCTCTGCTCAATCATAATAACACTATTTAGAGATTACATTTTAATTACTTGGACAAATAAAAATGAGGTAAAAATTAATATGACAATGCAATGTCTCATCCACAGGCAAAGAAAGCTAAACAAACATTGTCTCACACACACACACACACACAGCAAGCATCCCCACCAACAGTCAGTCGTGTGCCTCCTGAAGCACGTACAACAAAGACTCCTCAGAGGAAGCACAAGCTGGTCATTATTTCAATAGATTTACAGCAGCAGGATCAATGCAACAACAAGCCACCAAGGAAGAGAAGACAGAACAGTAGTGGGCTACATTTACAGGTGCAATGCAAATCTCTACATTAGTTATTCAGGATGGGTCCTTGAGACCTGTGAACAAATATACACTGAAAGATCATGGCGAGCCAAGTCAGCCACATTAAACAAGCATAAAATACACAAAAACATTAGTTACAACAGGCACACATATTATTTAAAATATTAACAAGTCTGCTCCAGTGACTACAAGTTGGGTTCCTGTGATGTGGTGTTCAGTAACCATGAACTGGACTAAGGATGTTGAATATTTCTGAAAGTTGGACCACAAGGTCTTACACTCTAAAACACAACCTAATGGCTGTAATCAGATGGCTTAAAGAAACTATTCAGTGTTTTTGAAATGTAAAATAGGGCTGAAGGATAAATCCTATTTTCATCATCATTGCGATATTAACATGCACAATAAACACTGCAAAAGCCAAAGGTGCTCACTGTCACACTTGTCAAAACTTGAAGCATGATGAAAAAGAAAAAATCATTTTATTTAGATGTGTCATGCATTCACACTGACACTAGACCTATCAGATGGAGCCCTGGATACGCGGGGCAAGCAAACAGTAGGTCAGTTGCAAACACGTGACTATTATGATGCCAAAACTGAGATGGAGGACAGAAAGTAAAGAACAGAATGAAGATATGGAGTAAACTCTGTATTGTGCTAGTTTAAACGTTATTAGGAGAAAACAGAAAATCACAACATACTATGTGGGACGTGATCCTTAGGTTATGAAGAGGAGTGACTTTTCAACTGAACTGAATGACTTTCCTAACATTGAGGCATGCTGTTCTGTTCATAGAAAAAATACTATATATCCACTACCAGAATCTAAAGAGCGGTATACCCTGTACTTCCCTCAACCATTACCAAGCATAGCCTCCAGGGTTGACGCAGACCGTCCTGCTTTGGTTTCCCACTGTATTTTCTATCTGTCAGTCTCCATTTAGAGGAGCAAGGGGCTGCTCCTCCAGTCAGTTGTGTGTTTACACATGGTGCTTGTCACACTAATACTTGAGGTGTGAAGTTGTGGTCATTTAACCAAGCACTGGTCACTGCTTTATGTGCACTGCGCCCCCCCCGATCCTGTATTTTTATTTTAGTGCTACCTCCATTGCTGCCGTTGTATAACTCCTTAACTCCCAGAACGCACCGTAGTGGAAACAAACGCAGAACAGGTGATGAGCATTACTCATAATGGAAAAACCCCTTTAGCAACCTAATGGGATGCTAACCTTATCCTAGCCCTGACCATTAATGGTGCTAAGGGAAACAATGTTTTACAGGGGAGAAACATCTGGGCGGGGCAAAACAGTTCGACACAATACCAGTGTTTTACGGTCAATTTCTTACATTTTCAATTAAAAAAGGTTTGAAATAATTTATTTCATTTCCTTACTCAATAGACATAGGCTATTTAATGTTTGGGTAATCTAATGTTAGCAGTGTTCCTATTAAAGCAGAAAGATGTAGGAACTGTAAAGCAAAAATACACACAAATATTTATCTATCACAAGTTGCATCATCATCACAATACTGAACAATGTTATTGCACATCACAGATGTTCCTCATATTATGCAGGCCTAATTTACAATTTATGGTTTTAACTGGGTATTACGTGTTGAAACTATTTTTTGGTGACCGACAGCTGGACACAGTGACTGAGAGCAACCTCCTGACGTCTCTGCTTAAACATGAGCCTGAGACAAAATCTCTCAGAAAGTGAGCAAATCAGCCTATTTCCTAAAATGCTGAAGGACAGAGGATGTAGTGTGACCATACAGGGTACAATAATACAATGTACAACATACATTGTAGTGACCAATTACCTTTTCCCTTTTTAGAATAATTTAGAGAATTAAACTGGGACATAATAAAATGTTTTAAATTATTTAAAAAAATATATTCTAGCACTTTCTTAAAAAAACGATGTAACAGTGTGGTTAGCAGAAAAGTAATAATACATACAGACAAAACAGCATCCAGAGCCAACAGCAACACACTTTTGTGATAGCACGAAACAGTAGAACAGCAGTGCAAACTGTACATAGGCACAAGATGGTACAGTACATTCTGCACTCTGCCTTGACAGTAGAGCAGGTTTCCATATGGAACAACTGACAGTGGGTAGTGAATGACTAGTAAGTCCACTGTGAGAGGGTTATACAAAGATGCAGGATATGGAAAATAAAAATGTCGAAGCCATGCACACTGAGGCTCAAATATATCGACAGCAAAGACTGATGTACAAAAGGTTATGCATACTGTTTACTGTGGTAGTTAATACTTGAGCACTGTAATCTCAGCCTCGCTTATCACTCTCATTTTCCCTCCTCTCTGTTGTGCCCTACACCTCTCAGTGTGCGACTCTCTCAGTCATTCCACAGTGAGCGAGCCACACGGGGGCCGCAGAGGGTGAGCAAACAGAGCACCTCTCTAGTGAGGCGAGAGAGACAGAAAACGAGGTGGGGAGGAAGAGGCAGTGAGCGCATCAGCGGCTGCATCTTCCTGGTAGATCTAATGAAATGGAAGGGAAGAAAAACTGGAGGAGGAATGTTGTTTCTCTCGCCATGCAGAGCAAACAAAACACCGCACCCCCTCTGTTCGGCCTGAGAAAGCAGGTGCCGAGGAGGAGATGCTCTCTGCGTCAGAATTTGCTCCATTACTCAGATGTTTAAAAACAGGAGGGGGCACCGCAAAAAGCCACTTTCCTACATTTCCAACAACTCAGAACAAAACAAGTGGAGCCAATCTGTCCATTACAGTGGCAGTGTGACCAAGTGGGGCCCATTTTGTGATGTAGCTGCTGCCTTCACAGGTGACGGGCTGAGAGCAATTAATATTTACACAGTTTACAGTACTACTGTATGTATTTGGATTTGAGAGGATCTGGGGATCAATTCTATAAAACACACCAATAGAGTGGGTCAAAGTTTAGAGTAGAACTCAGAGTAAGGGGAGAAAAGGCCCTCTGACTCCCAGCAGTAAGGACTGTGTTTCCTTTTTTGGGATGGTGGCAATAAACTTTTCATTGCAATCCTGCAGTGCAAGAATGGCAGCAAGCAAAACTGAATATAATATTGATGGGAGATACATGTATTTAAGTCTAGTTAGTCTACTGCAATGCTCTCCCCACTGGTCTACCTAAAACTTCATAGCAAAGCGGCAGGACTGGACAACATCCCTGCGAGGGCTCTCAGGGCATGTGCCAGCGAGCTGGCTGATGTTCTCACCACCTTCTTCAACCTCTCCCTCAGCCAGAGCATCGTTCCCACCTGCTTTAAGACCACAACCATCGTCCCCCTTCCTAAGAATAGCCCGGTCACTTGTCTGAAAGACTACAGGCCAGTGGCACTCACTCTAATTATTATGAAGTGTTTTGAGAGAGTGGTGCTGGCCCGCATTCAGAGCAGTATACCGGGCACCCTGGACCCCCTGCAGTATGCCTACTGGCCCAACAGGGCCACCTCAGACGTCATTGCGGCTGCCCTCCACTATTCCCTTTCTGACCTGGAAAATGGAGACTCCTACATCAGGATACTCTTCATTGACTACAGCTCTGCCTTCAACACAGTTGTCCCCCACAAACTC
>NW_018128038.1:534622-561397 GCF_001952655.1 Monopterus albus
CTGCTGTCTAATCATATAGTTACTTTAGATGACATAGCTCTTGCCTCCAGTACTACTCTGATTGTTGTGTCTTGTTGCTTTTCTTCTTTTGTCTCTCCTCTATCCACTCACCCCAACCGGTCGAGGCAGAAGGCCGCCCACCAAGAGCCGGGGTCTGTCGGAGGTTTCTTCCGTTAAAGGGAGTTTTTCCTCCCCACTGTCGCCAAGTGCTTGCTCAAGGGGGATTTGTTGGGTTTTCCCTGTGTAATAATATTGATAACAGTAAGGTCTAGACCTTACTTTGTAAAGTGTCCTGAGATGACTTTTGTTGTGATTTGGCGCTATACAAATAAAATTTGATTTGATTTGATTTGATTTATCTGCTTTATATTTCACTTGTATTTTTGTGGCATTCATGTGGACGGCAAAGTAAGAATTTCATTGTACAGGGAAACATGTTTCCTAACTGTGCATATACAAATAAACACTTTGACCTTGACCTGTCGACCATAACTAATTCAAAATACTGCAACCAGTCTTAAAAAGACAGAACAAATCACACCGGTGCTCAGATCTCTGTCTTGACATCTACTGTATTTAGCTTATGAACCGAAAACAAAATTGAACTTCTTTCTAACTGTTGCAATATTTTTGGTTCATTTTGTATTACCTTCTGCTGGGATTTAAAGCAGTTGTGGGTGTTGGTGATATGTAAGAGGTGGTGGACACTTTATATTAGGACATAGCATATTTTCTAAAGTCAAGTGTGAAACTGTTAATGGCAAAAAACATCAGATTGATGCAGAAATCTTTTTTTATATATATAAAAAAATTAAACTATATTGAGAGTCGTGCTCAGTCATTAGCAACATTGTCAACAATGACATAATCCAACCAGAAATATTAAAGGTGTGTATATCATACTGTGTATCACCTTATCTGGCTGTCAACTACATAAGTTCTGTCAGATTCAGAGTGGGGAAAACTTTGTCTATCAAAAAAATGATTAAAGCAAATAAAAGCACACAGCACAGATAGTGGGGATACATACTGGACAAAGCAAGATGAATGTATATTCCAACCTGTTAATGTCAAACTGATTATACAAGACTGAATAAAAGAGAGAATTACAGAAATTGTCACCAAAATCTATCAATATTTATCCAGTTACAGTGGGAAAGAACAGGGGAAGCATCAGGAAATTCACTAACAATGCTGACATTTAAACCTACTGTAATACGAGTTGTAGGTTCCCAGTAAATCAAGCTGTACAACCTGAGATAGCTGGGTTACAAAACAGGGCAGCTACTTCACTGAGTAATGCTGCATTTAAGTCACTGTTAAGATACTAAAATAAGCTGTGTGTAGGCTTGTGCCACAGGTGGCAGTCATGTAAACATCCTTCAGGCCACATCCTTTTGAGAACAAATACATTCAACGTGACAAGCGCTGACATTAAAGGGTCTCTGCTATTTATTGCCAGCCTTGTGCAAGCCTCACTATGCTACTGCCTAGGTGGAAGGATGACCCTATGCCTGCTGGAGATGCACTAGTGATGAGGGCTGTTAAAGCTGGGGTTGTTTTGGGTCCTTACGCACATCTTCTTACTACTCATGAGATGTAATTTTCAGAAATGTGACACCAGAGTGATTGGATGTTTGGATCTGAAGGTTGGATTGCCCTGTGTTTGAATTATCAGTGGTTGTCTCTCAACCGGATGGTTGGAGGTTCAAATCATGGTGCCTGCAGTCCACATGTCGAAGTGCCCTTGGGTGAGACACTGAACCCCAAGTTGCCCCCAATGGTTAGAGCCATTGGTGTGAGTTGGCGCCACAGATGGCTGCCTCGGTTCTGTACCAGAAACAAATTCCTTGTGTGTAACATACTTGGCCAAAAAAAGTGATTATCCTTAAATATGTACTGTATCTGATTTGCATCACTGTGTCTGTGTTACTGCTTTCACATTTTAAACATTAATATAAAAACAGACAAATTCATCCATAATGAGACAATTACAGTAGTAAATATGTACACTTCTTTTTTCCATTTGACATTTACTGTGTCAATATGACATTAAAAAAAAACACACACACACACACACACGTTCCATGGTTGCCATTCTCTCTTTTCTCTCTCTCCTTCAAAACGTAGTTAGACTACCTGTAATGTGACTGATGTCTGCCAGACAATGTTTGTAATTAGGTCTGGACTGAGTCATGTGTGAAGAGGGAAACCTGCCAGTCTGCCACATCAGCTGTGGTGTAGTGCACTTCCCCTGCCTACAGGAAATGACAAGCATCACTTTCGGCCATGCTCGACTGGAATCTTGGCAACCGAGCCAACAGAGACACAAAGTCATGTGTACATGTGTGTGTGTGTGTGTGTGTGTGTCTGTAAGAGAAAGAGCGACAGAGCGTTTTGTGTGGGTTTTTCACAAGTGCTTGTGTGTACTTCACTTACATGTGTGCACAGCAATTAGTCCAACAAATATGTGATTGCTGTTTGCTATAGTGTGTATGCGTGCTTGCCAAATGACGTTGGTTTTTGAAAGCATCTACACCATGAACTATACCAGGGACTGTCACAAACTGAGGCACTGTGACTTTCCCACCAAGGACTTGCCAGATATATGTCATCATGATAATTAGTTCAGCCACTGCAAGTGAATATACTGTATATAGCTAGCAGCCATTTTAGTCTGACCTACAGTAAATGAACATGCAGACTGGATTTGTTAGCTCCACAGTGTTCTACTGAGTCACCCTGACTTACTGTATATGTTCTTTTAAATATTTATGAACTGAAACATGGCTGCATCTTGGCACAGCCAGATACAATGACCAACTGTGCTAATACTAAACTGACAAGTGTCACATCACATAAAAATATAGGTTAGAGTTCATAGTAAGCAGAGCGCCTTGGTTTATGTCTATCCAGGAAACTAATTACTAAAGTTGGAGCTGAATCAGGTGATTAATGAGACAAACACAACCTCTAAATGGTTTGATGACCATGACCGGAACTGATTAAAACATAAATAAATAAATAAATAACAAAGAAAGTCTGTGGCTGGGCTGACAGACAGGACAGGAAAATAGTCACAAAACTGAAAAGTCCATGAAATGAGACAACTGCACAAGTCCATGTCCAGGCTTCTATAATCATTGCATCCACATGTTGTATGACACACTCATGTCATTTTAAATGTATAAAGTGGGAAAGTTGTATTTTTCTTTGTAGTGAAAGACAGATGGTTAGGTCATTAACAAATTTTATAATTTATAAATTCATTCATCAGGAAAAATGCACTCTGATTCTTTGATTTGTTGCTTTTTTAATTTGAAATTTTAATTTCTGGCAGTTTAGATAAAACAAACCCTGAAAGACATCACCTGGGATATTGTGACATATGTTTTACTAGTTCCCTTTTTTTTTTTTAACTATACAGTTAATGCAATAATGTAATGGATGACAACAATTTAATTAACAAAAAGAATCGGTTTAGCACGGCTTAAATGTTGAATTCCATCCCACATCCCTGTGTGAAGCTGCTCAGAGGCCAAACAGATGGAGCAGGTATCGGCCTGCTACAAAGTGGACAATGCAGCATTAGCATCAGCAGCACTCAGCTGAGTGATGTTTCCACTCCCTGGTGGGACTTAACAGTAAGTTTAAAAAACACACGTTGCATGTCTGTTGATACTTATACCGTTGTTTACCTATCTATGGAGGAAAATTTCATATTAATGCTGTTACAGTTTATTGTGCTGTCCACTTGCAACACAACACCAGCAACAGAACTGTGCGCGTTCACGATCTGTCCTCTCATTTTAAGGAAGATGCTTTCTGGCTCTCTGATTCTGAAACATTTACAAACTATTTGGAGTTATGAGGGGTGCCAAGCTAATCTAGAGGTACCCAAGATTAAACATTAAATGGCTGGAAACGAGCAAAATGAGCAGCCATGGGCACTTTAAGAACAGCCTAACTACTTTCTGGTCTCATTTGGGTAGTGCTTTTGTCAAACAGTAGAGCTAAAGATACAAACAATTCTCCCATATTTAACGCTATACAACTACTGTCCATATCTGCTGACAGACAATCCAGCCTGACTGAACATAGCAGAGTGCCTTTAAACTTCCAGAGTGTCAGTACCCTTCACAAAAGGTAATGACTGTTAAATCAAGGTATTCACCAAAAAACTACAGTCCCTTACTTAAAACATTTATCCATCAAAAACAAAAAGCCAAAACTATTTGTACAGATTTCACAGAGCACTGAGGCCGAGGTGGACCAAATGACAGACCACTGGTACCATATAAAGTAGAGTCATGTCGCTACCATGGCTGAACAGAAACAACTGCAGTAAAGGATTTGAAAGACTGTCAGCTTTGATAAGTGGATTCAGGGAATTCAGATATGATAAGATGCCATTTGACCTTGAGCCTAACCTCAGCCAGCACGTGTAGACACACATATACACCCCGACACAAACCCAGTCTATAACAAGTAACGTCATCAAGACCGCGACTGTCAAACTTCTAGGATCAGACAGCAGCATTTTGGCAGATGCTCAAAGGCAACATTTATTCATGCTGTCGGGTGCGGGCAGAAGCTAAACTGGCCCAACCTCTGTAGTCTGTGCAACTGTACTTTGAAGTCTTCTCTTGTGTTAGCTTCGTTGCCTGAGAGGCACATGAAAGGAAATCACAACTTTGAAGTCAACATGAGCACCAGCTCTCACCATGATCACTTATGGCAGGGACTTGTGAATCAAACATACATATAAATTCAAAACAACTGCCCTGGCCTTTGTTTCCCTGGTGATGGGATTATTGTTCTCAGAAACTTTAGCTGGGAGCCTTAGATGACAGTTACCATAGTGTTTGCACAGGCAGTAATAGGCCATGTGAGGCTTTGGTCAACAACAGCAATGGCTAATAGAGGCCTAGAGGCAGAGGGACCTGAAAACTATTCAGGTGGTACTGACACATATTAACAGCAAAAATATATACAGTGTGTATACAATACATTGCATTCACACAACAATGTTCAATTTCAACACTGCAGTTTTGTACTGAGCTCAGTGTTAAATACAAGTTGTTTCTATAAGTCTTCTTCAGTTAGCCTTGGAGCTCTTCTAGATATCCTAACAGAATGACTGAGATTCTCTAAATTTTCTAATTTGTAAGAGCTACATTTAAGTATATACTCTCAATAACCTTGCTCCAAAGGGAATTTCTCAACATATAAAAAGCAAAGCAAGGAAACCACAAGCAGGGAGATGATAACTGAAGCATCCCAAAGCTGAATGCAAACTTTACAAGTCATATTTTCCCAAATCTGGTTTATCCACTTGTTTTAGTTGATTTACCCTACATTTAAAAGCCAGAGAGACAAACTCATTTAAGCTAGACACCTTATACAGTATGTTAATCCGCTGTAGTTTATTTCTTGTGTATCCACATTCATCTGTACTGTTCAATCTACCCAGAAACAGTCAAACTATTTAAATAGTAGCTTTAATCAAATGCTGAACATGAGCTGATGCCTCCACACCTGAAGATTGCTGTGGCAGTGAGATGATCCCACTTTTAAAGTACAAAAGTTTTTTTCTCATGAAAACATGCTGTCACATGTGTGATCCTTTAATTTGGGATAGACACCAGAGGCCGTTTTCTAGTGTGATTATCTTAATATCCTGCAGCCAATCAGAACTTTTGTAGACCACTTTCTTGGCTTTCAAAATCATTGCTTCACTTAACTAAGAAAAAACCTGTTACAGACTGTAGACATTAGAATGAAACTGTATTTCTACTGTCAGCCACTGAGCCGTGATTTCCCAGTTCCAGAGCATTATGCTTAATACCCGCAAATGTTATAAATGCTTCAGAAAAAGCAAAGCAGGCACATCACCCTTTCTCCTCATGTTGTGGATGCCGTCATGCTCAGCGCATGATTGCGTGTGTCTGGCCATTAAGGCCCAGTGTTGCTGGGTTGGCCAGCTCAGGGTTCTATTGATTAAGCCTTTGGCATCCTAGGAAGATTTATTCTCTTATTAGCTGCTCCTAATGCCTGATCAGGACAGGTTAAAGGTCTGTTACTGCTTCTAGCTACATGATCATTTACACCCTTTCATCAGGACCAGGGGGCTGTATTTACATGATTAGCCTAAGGACCGAGCACTGGAACTGTGCAGCATGCAGAGAACTAATACTGATTCTTAGCAAAGCAGAAATAATATCCATTATTAACTTGTGCCATATAAGATGATTAATAGAGCACAACTGAATACGTTTAAATTTCAAAGATGAATTATTCATTTCCCTTCTCTTGTAGCCGAGCCAAGATGATATCTTCCCAACAAGTATTCTAAATTAGATTTCCAACCAATAGGATCAATAAAAAAAACATTACCAGCTGCTTTTGATTGATCACAAGCATTTTTATATAGATTCTTTATCCATCAGTCATGCACTGATCAATAACATGCAGTGGCAGAGGTGGTACATTCATCTTTGAGTTTTACATTGTGATTTTTTTCTTTATTCTCTTGCAACTCACAGTATTTTTTCTGTTATAATTTCATCATTTGTACCATATTTAACTGCAATTAAGATCACTAACACTTGCCCGTGGGCCACCCATTCCCTCTGTAGACTACACTGGACAAAGCAGAAACACACTCAGGTGTGTTGTTTAATCCTTTTGACTTCACTTAGGACGTGGTTACAGTAAATGTTTTTTCTATCTTTTATCATTTCACATCCAGACAAAATCCCCCAGGATCAGATTTTGCTCCTAGTGCTATCCAGTGAGCCAAACCACGTCCAGAGGTGATCGGACTTCTGAGCCGTGATTCCACAGAAGCATATCAAGCACAAAGCAAACGGAGCATCACACACACAGACGTGCATACAAAAACCCCCAATCACGCCAGGGTACATCATCTACTGTGGTTGCTTGGCAACCAAGCAGAGATACACACATACACAACATAATGGTTCATTTGTATCCAGCTTTGTCAGCAATGCATAGCCAAAAGTGAGGAGCTATTTCTCTAGCTTTAGAGGAGAAGAACAAGAAACTCCCAGTTTTATATATGACATTGTTATGACATTAGGTTTGTTTCTTCTGATACTGGCATATTTTAATAACTTTACTTGTATAATCCACTACCTATCCATGTTTTTAAAAGATTCATTAACATGTCTGTTCTTTATGTCATATAAAGAAAACAAAATACCAATCAAAATGCAAAGGACCACTGCTGTTTGGCGATTTTTTTTTTTTTGCATAATATAACACACCTAAAAATTCTTGTGATGCACAAGGTGTGTCACATGACCCTGAAAGCAGCTGGTGTGTCTTAAAGATGGTAAAATTCAAGTGTTTTGCTCAGAGCAACATGCCTCTCAACAGATCTCAGTCTTACATTTAAGGAGCACTTTTTTCATCTTCAACACACATCAGTTCTTCCACTGCATAGGTTTTTCAGGAGAACATTAAATCCAGTCACATCTTGAAACACAATTTTCCTACTTGCAATATGTGCATATTCAAAGAAAAATCATTTCTGAACTGTTAATGTGCTGACTGTGATCTGACACAGCTGAAACAGAAGAAGTGTTCATTTTAAACCCCAGCAGTCTGTGTGTGTTGGCTTAAAATGCGCAATGTGTAATTTCAAACATTTATTTACATAAGAGTCAGAGGAACATTTGGTAATTTCACACTGTTTATCTTCCTCCCTCTCTTCATTGTGACTGCTCTGTTTTGCTTATCACCTCTAACACTTGTGGTCACTGCCTCTCTGCAATCTTGACTCATCTCCACTCATTTGTTTATTCTCTTTTTGAAATATCCATTGCTTACGGCATAAATCCAATTTCACACAGCACTAAGGCAGGACAATATCTCTCATAAATGAAACCAAGCAAAGACAGCGTTTATTAGCGTCACCATTTCTGACATGGTATGAATATTTTTCAGGCAGTGGAGAGACAGAGTGGGAACATTTTCTGAAAGAACTTTTAGGATTTTTCCATCATAGGAACCTACCAAAACGAATCGAGCCATGTAACAAGAAGCAAAGGTGAAACTGCCTCCACTGCACGCATATATAACTCACATACACACGGCTGTATTTATTACTTTGCCCTCCCTATTAATAATCGGTTAGGTAGGCAAGGCACTACAAACTATGTCCTCTCTAAAATACTTTAAACAAAAACTTACCTTTGTTATCTTTATAAATGTAGGACTTATTTAAGGCCTGTTGTACTAGACTGCACTAGTTGTAGCTACATAGACCTAATAAACTGCCTACTGAGTGTAGTCAAATGCCACTCTCGGCACACAGACAATAGAGCGGTCACCAGAGGTGACCTGACAAGCAGATCAAGATTTCTCAATTGTCTGAGTCTCTAACCATAACAAGTGTGTCAGTCTGTGTGTTTTATAATACTCTGCTAGGTTTCTGTTCAAGGACATGAGTCCTGTCTCTTTGCATAATAAAGAAAATAATGAGTCAAAAGTTTATATTAAGAAAAAATGAAACATGAAAGTTCTTGAAAAGCTTACTTTTTCAAATATTATTTTGCACCCAACAAGGTCAAACCAAAGACAATAGACATATTGTTGTCCTTCCTCCATCGATATTCTTATTGCACCCAACTGAACACCAGACAAAGCTTCGGAGTTGCCTACGTTGAAATCCCTGCAGTAATTACTCAGAGCTACTGACCAGATTGTTGTGTTGTCACTGGCTTTTAATGACTCCTTTCTGATAATAAGAAACATAGATCATAGAGTCCGAATACAGTCAGTTCTCAAATCCGAGTCATCAGTGCTCAAATCCAAATGAAGACATGAGTCCTGAGGAGTCATCATTTCCCAAATCCAAATGAAGACATGAGTCCTGAAAATCAGGAATTGAGTGGGTCTTCAACTCAAGTACTACAACACTGGCCCATACAGAAACCTACAAGGCATAACCTGGAGCTGCCCATCGTTAACCCAGTGGAACTTGAAAGGGTGATGTGGTCTGTTCACTTTGCTTTTGTACTGTATTTCCCCTGTGTTGATCACTGTTCATATGAGAGCAGGGCTGAGCTCCTCACACACACACACACACCTGAGCAGACAGCTTTGAGTCAACATACACAATATTTGCCAACCCTGCATGCAACACAATCAGCCAGTAACACAGACTGTATGAGCAGTTTATCAAACAGACGTTGAACAAGCAGAACACAGACTTGTAGAACTTGACGTCTTCGTTGTTTTTACCCACAATCAACTTGGTGAGGTCCTTGTTTTGCCTCTAAACTAGTTTGACTGTTTCTTTACACACCATGTTTGTTGTGCTAATACTTGAGATGTGGTGACACTGAGGTTTCACCAATCCCTCAAGCAGCAGGAACTTGATTTTGTACTACCACCTGAGGGGCACCAAAATTTAGCTCCAGGAACTCATCTCAATAGCAGGTTGGAGGCCAGTGAAAGAAAAACCAGAACCCAGAAAAATGGAAACAGGTTCAGTAAGTTTCTACAGTGGAAAGGCCTAATGGTCTAGCAACAATAGAAACTGAACAGCTAAAGCAACAAATGTTCATTGTAACACTCTGTTCACATCTTTTACAGATTGGTGTCACTTGTTGAATAACGTATATCAAGCAGATGCTCCGACTGGAAGAAGACGAATCCACTACACGCTCTCTCTCAGGGCACTCACAGATACACACAAAAAGAAACCACTCTCTTATTTATGACTTGTATCTCCAGCTGACACCCAGCAGGCAAAGGACTCACCCTGTGAGGACAACCACAAAGTCCATTACATTCCAGCCGTTGCGGAGGTAGGAGCCTTTGTGAAATGCAAAGCCCAAGGCGATGATCTTAATGGCAGCCTCGAAGCAGAATATTCCAATAAAGTAGGGCTCTGTGTCATCCTACAAAAAGACAGAGAGAATCAGAGAGAGGATGAGAATGACAGAGGAATATCTTTTTGTTAGTGGTAAGAAAGTGGATAATGAAGCGTTCAGTGTAAGAGAGGGCAGTCAGTAAAAGAGAAGAACTCCTTTCACCTCCTGCACCAGCATGAACAGAAGTAGAGCTCTCTTCTTCAGATTAAATGGGAGTTACAGTAATAGTGAAAAATATTCACATGCACTGCAGGTAAAGCTAAAGGAAAACAGTGAAGTCTCAGGGCTGCTCATTTAATGTATTCAGAAAATAGGTTTTACTGTTTAACTGCAGCTGGTAGCAGACCACTAACTGTGCTAAATAAAAATATTCACAAGCACCGTATTCTATAGAAATGTCATCTTGGGTTCAGTCCTTCAGCTGGCCAGTGAGGCATCAGGGGCAACCAAAAACTTGGCACTTGGGTGTCTCTTTGGGCAAAGTGAAGCATACAATTTGAGGGAGCAACCAGAAGGGCATGTGTGGACCCCTCTCCAGAGGACTAGTTTGGCCTCCTAGGGAGCAATTTGGGCCAACCAAAAGGGAACTTGGGCTAGTCCTACCCCTAGCACAAAAATAAAGCATGGACATCCAAGGCACTTGGGGGCCACTAGGGCTAAATAGAGGGACCCCTGGGCCTCACACAGGGTCATTTGGGCTCCTCAAGTGCCCCTCTAGAGTGACAGGACAAATCACATATATAGCATTATCCCAATAGAACAAAGACATCCCTGTTTGAAAAGTTACTTTAGTACTCAGATGTGCACACAACTGGACATGATTGATTTTGCCACTCCGTGTTGTTCTCTAAAAGTGTCAAACAGTCAGCAATGAGTCACGGTGTAATCATTTGCACTGTGTGCCTAAGCCGACCCTGGGTCTTGCTGTAAGTAAGGGAACTGAATCAGGCAGGTATGACATGACACTTTTCTCTTGCCTCCATTAATATCAGCAAGAGCCTGGGATGATGCACAAGGGATGAGCAGACACCTACACTATCCTCGGTCCCATTCAATTTCTCCCTCTCATTCCCAGCACACTACAACCTGACAGACAGTGTCCCCAAGCCCCAGCAAGACCCAGCCTCCAACATAAATAATCACTAAAAAGCAGCATGACAGGTCTTAGTCACTGCAAGAGATGTGGCCTGTTCTACAGCACTAGCCAATTACAGTGAACATCTAATGATAAAGGATATATAGTTCAGGAGTTACTGCATCAAGCCTGAAGGCTGTGGTGGTAAAATAATGACTTTGGGAAGCTGATAAGCTGTTCCTGTCCAACTGCAGCCTGTATCATTTCAGTAACGACAGGCATTCAGCGTGGCATACAATATTTTCATTTTGGTATGCTGTAAAATGACAAGACTCGTGGATGAAACAATTGAAGGTCCTATGTAATGGTAGCAACAGAATACTGTCAAGTCCTGTTATATTTAAATGTCAAACACTTCTGAGTTGTAAATACACTTGTGGAAGGGGGGAAACAAATTCCCAAAGGATCATGAGCTTTAAACCCCCGATGGATCTGAAACACCCTTAGTGAGTAGCTCCTATCCTTCTCTGTTGACAGAGCTCAATAAATAATAGCTGATCCTTTGTTCTAATCAAAAGGCTTCTTGTTCATGATGGAGGGTGCATTACAAGAGGACGGGTGTTTTCCTCCTTCGTATAAGCACTCTATTCACTTTCTCAGCTGGTGAACGCTACATTCTTGTTTTCCCATTTGTAACATCTGCACCTCTGAATTTGCATCACATCAGCTGAGATAATTAGAAACAGGAGCAGGTGGTACACTACGAGAGGAATTCATTGACTTTTGTAAGTCAAGCTGTTGCTCTTTGTAACACTGTGTCTCTCTATTTTAAGACCAACTCCTTGGAGTTATAACACTCTCGAAAATGTGAACAGCAAAGGGCTGAACCATGAAGCTACATGTTATGCAACGTTTTTTCCAGGGCAGACTTGGCAACTTGACCTCCCATATGAATAGTCTCTTTGCTTTCTCTCCGAGACTGGTTAGCTATGAGACATGACTGTCAGAGTTCAAACATTGGTTTAAACCAAGTGCGTATGCGAGCACTTAGGGAAACAGGCAGCTGCAGCAGGGGATCAAAGGTAGCTCACTGAGAGGCTCTGCTGGCTCACAAGAGAGGAACTGGAGACAACCACATTTAAACACATAGGGTGCCCTGGAGCCTAATGAGTGAAAGGTGCTGCTGCAGTCAAGCTGCTGTAGGTCAGACTGATAGTGGTTAGGGAATCAAGGCTGGGGTGATGCCTTTCCTTACTCTCCATAGCTGTCTGACTGCCTGTTCACCACTAAAAGAATGCACTTACCAGGCGTTGTGACATGGGAGTCTTGTCGCCCGCAGGTAGATGCTGCTCCAGGGCCAAGACGATGCAGTTGGCAATAATTGTAGCCAGGATCATGTACTCAAATGGAGTGTGAGGGTTAAGGAGCAAGTGAAAGTGGGTTTTAATTCATTTCATAGCTAAATCATAAGTATTATTCTTTATTATATGTGTTAAGACCTTTTCAATCTGATTTTTTTGTTCTTTGTTCTTAATCAGAAGTACAGTTTTTAAACAATGAAATAAGGATGCCCACTCATGGCACACAGCAGTACATTGTACAGAAAAACAAATAACAGACTATGAATGCCAGTAAACTTAAAGTTGGATGCAATTTGTCCACTAAAGCATAAGCCTTCCATCATGTTCTGGTCAAAGGATTTCTAGAAAGAAAGCATCCTGTAGAGTACATGTGTACATGTTCCTTCCAGATGGCTGACCATCTTCAACTATTCTCAGTGGCTGGCTCATTCTGCAATTTCCGTTTGCAGTAGGCCAGTGCCTGCAGGTCAGTGTCTACCATGGGCCTTATAAGAGAAACAGGGAACATAAAGCCAACATGTAGAATTATTACCCATAAGACACCCAACTCTCCTGATTATGTAAACACAACACTGGTGTCTAGGGTGTAATGTTGGCTTTTACTTAGTTTCTGTTATGATTTTCAGATTCCTGTGGGTTTTTCTTCTTTATTTTGGTCCCATGTAGAGGGAAGCTCAGCTCATCAAGGGCACAGATACCTTGATAGCATTGTTATTCGCTAACAGCTAAAGTCGTTCTCACGTCACCCACAGATCCAGTTGTCTTCTTGCGTTTGTCACACAAGCTGCTGCTTTCCACATTTAGCCACTGCACTGCAAAAAGATAATCATTACCTTCAGCCGAGTCTGAAAAGCTTATCTCATGAAAATAAGAACAGTGATTCCGACCTGATATTATATTTGTTTCCCCATCCAAATCACCTGTTCTGGGACTTTAACTGCATTAACTGTGTTCCAGCCTTATTTTACTGGAAAATGTTGTCCTATGAAAACCAGAATGTTAATTTTAACTTTTTACAGCCTGGTTTGAAATTTGGTGACAATTCATTTTTAAAGACAATCCATTAGTCTTTTCAGGGACTGTGTGAGCAGCCTGACATCGGAATTCACATTCTCACTGGCTTTAAAATACTTTTTTACTAAATGTAATTTCCCTAATGTTTCCTTGTTACTTCAAGACTTGAGATTTCTCCACACTGAATAATGTCACCTAATGACATTATCACTCTTTCAAAAAAGAAAACACTATGGTTTGACGGGTGACAAGGACTCGCCGAACTGGACTTTGTTTTTTTTTTGTTTTTTTTTTTTTGCAGTGCTGAAAAAGTGGCATGGAGCGGTGCGCGTGGGCGCCTTCAGCACCATGGAGAGGGCTCCCAACTTAGACAACGAGGCGGTGCTGCAACCTTGGACCATGCAGAGCTTTCTTCCCACCACGATGAACTGCGCTTTTTCTTAACAATTGCAAGACTTTACAAGAGAACATGGGGAGTGGAGGGCTGCCAGTGAAAACGGCAGGTACCCTTACGGCACCCGCCTTTTAACCACGTTTAAATCAACAGCAATGTTTGGTCATTATTAACTACGAGGCTGGGATTGCTGTCCATGCGCGGTCAACAGGTTACGGGGGACATTTACACAAAAGAACAGCCGATGTGGGTGCCCAGAGGTTCTAAAGTGAATAGAAAAGGCAACACAACAGGAGGATGCGTATTTTTTTCACTGCCAGTACCTACTGAGAAAACATCTTTGTGGCATGGGTAGCGCAGATAAGAAGCAGAGGGACAGGAGCAGTCACCACTGCGCGCGGAGGAATAAAGAAAGATAATGTAGTGGCTACAGCACGGGCTGACATAACGTATCACTCAAAGGCATGGGTGGATTTTCACACCCTATTGAAAGCACTTAATGTTATTCACATCAGCACAGAAACTGCCTGACAAACATGCCTGCAGGTGGTGTGGGTGTGTCTATGTGTGGGGTTGCCGTGCAAGAACAGACAATTAAAAACAAGGTTGCAGGCTCCAGGGGCACCTGCTCTGTGCGTGGTGCTACTGGTCAGGAAGGATATGGCCACTCTGTTATTCGCTTTGCATACTTCCGGATGAGATTGTCCTCGCGGAAGATGAAGAGGGAGCGGTTGACAGTGAGGCAGTTTTGTTTGACAGGGTTCGGGTTGTAAATGGCCATTGTCCGTGCTCTCTGGGCCATCGACTGCTTGTACATCCTCTGGCCGGCCGGAGCGCCACCACCACGGGCTCCCCCTCTCCCAGCGCCCGGCCCACCTCTTCCTCCGCCGCCTGCGCTTCCTCCATAGCGGGTGGGTAGATCATCTGCAAAGCGAGCCATTCTGGAAACGCACAGATCCAAAAGGGAAAATCCAAACTGCTGTCAGTGTTAATGGAGGAGAGACGCATCACAACAAACACACTTCATCCAAACCACAGCTTAGCGTGAGAGTGCAGAGAGAGCGCTGCGTTTGGAAAATGAAAAAAAACAGCTGGCCTCATTGAAAACAATGTTCTCTTGATCCTTTCCATTCATTCATTTTCAATGACATTTAAAACACGTTTTAAGCAATAAAGCACTAAGGCTATACAAGCTGTACAAATATTCACTTCAGTGAAGCTGCTGCATCCATACCAGCCGGGCACTGAGTGCAGAAAAATCAGGCTTAAATAAAATCATATCAGCATGTCTCTGTCCAAAATCCTGACAGCATTGTGGCAGCATCCAAACGCCAGTTGAAACGCTCAGGGTGTCAGTCAAAATGAGCCGGAGGCGTCAGAAAACACTGAAATCCCTCGTTTCCTTTTTCCAGCTGAAAGCAACAGTAGAACAAGCCAATCCAATGCGAGCAGTTGTCGTGTGGTTTCTGTTGGATCGCTCGCTGTGTGGGAGATGAAAGCTATATAGCAAGATCTCAGAGGAATAAGGAAGAGCGCATGTGACCAAAATAAGCCTATTGGTGACTGGAGCGCACAGGCGCGCTCACCGTCTCTTGGCTGGTTACGAGAGACCATAAAACTACTGACGTCCAGGAAAGCCTCGCTAGTCAGTGTTAATCTTTTTTAGCATCAAAACACGGTTTTTATACAGGTGATAGCGTATAAAAGATGATGTGCGCCTTCAAGAGCAATGTGTTCCGTGGTAAGGAATTAACATCATTCAAAGACCATTTTGGCAGTTTACCACGTGCCTTTGAATAAAAAACGTCTTAGTAGTCTCAATATTGTTTTCCCATCGTTCTTGTATTTCTATTCAAAGCCTTGTGTTTTGTTGAAATTTGCTTTTCCCTGCTTAGTGTTGGGTGCTCCACAGACACCGCTGCTGATGCGTAAACATAATGAGTGCAACGTTTCCTTTAGTTTTGTTTTCCTCTGACCTTTAAAAAAGACATAAATCAGTCAGATTGACATTAGACATTAATGTGTTAGACTTTAATGTGTTAGTAATGCAGTTTAGTAAGATTCAAAGTCTGCTCTAGTCTGCTCTGCTTCAAGGTTAGCAGTAAGCCATGACACCAATTGTTTTCTTGTATTAATCTTGTCTTAGATTTATTTCTCAATGATTGTTTTAGTTACGCACCTCACCTCTCTGGTAATATTAATGCTGTAAGAAAGAGGTAAGGAGGAACCTTATGGGTGAGTGGCTCACTGTGGTGAGAGTTAGAGTGAAAGTTTGCTAAAAAGAAAAAAAAAATGTCAGGAGAGATTCTTTCATAGAAGATGTAGAAGTACAGAGGTGTGTGTGTGTGTGTATGTGTGTGTGGGGGGGTACATTTACATGTGTGCACGGGCCCTGTGTGTGGGTGTATTTGTGCATAGAGGAACAGAAATTTTTTTTTTTAAATAAACCAGCACTAAAATCCAGAAAGACGGACTCCTTCCTTACTCAGATCTGTCCAATAAAAGAACTGGGGTATAACAGCATAGGAAAGCATTAAAGGGACAACCTTTTCCTTTACCTCTAAGTAGACTGACACATTTAATGAATGTGACAAATTATGGAAATGAAGACAAAACTTCACACCAAATAAAGAAATATGAGGTTTTTATCAGTTACATGGACTATGAATGAATAAATACATTTTTAACCAAACAACACTGCATGCCACAAGTCATTCACAGATCCAGTATGCATGGTGACATTACAGGTCTTAACTCTGGCTCACAATTCTTATTAAAAACCTTTTTTTTTTAAGGAAAGAATGGATGAAGCAGGTATCACTGCTTCATCCACTGTGTACAGTCTGTTGTATTTAACTTCCTAGATGTTGTATATTATCTTCTATTTACCATTTGGTCCTTGTTTGATTTTATACATGTATGCTGCTCGGTCAGGTCACCACTGTTAAGGAGGCGTTGAGGCTCAGTGAGTTTCCCTGGTAAAGCACCGATTAAATAAATACAGTACATAAAAATAACCCTGTCTATTCCAGCTGAGGTTTCAGAGACCCCAAACAAATGATGGCTCATAAAATAAAATAAAAAATTGTCTTTAAATATAAAAGTGGCAAAACTATTTTAAATGTTTTGCTACTTTTATAGATTTCCTGGTCTGCAAGACACCAGGTGTTGTTCCGCAGAAGCTCTGGACATCAGAACAACTCACTAACTTTGCACAGAAACTCATCAGAGCAGCAGTTTACCTTCTAACTGTGATGGTGTTAAGTCAGGTGCTGTTCCGCAGAAGCTCTGGGCATCTGAGCAACTCACTAATTTTGCACAGAAACTCATCAGAGCAGCAATTTACCTTCTAACTGTGATGGTGTTAAGAAAAAACGATGGTTAAAAAAAAAAAAATGCAGATATGACCTTTGCTGGTTTGAACCATATGACTGCTCCCCAGCCGCAGCATCAGTAACCTGCCCGGAAGCCGACTGTCTGTTCTAAATACGACTTGTAGATTAGTTTGAGTGCTTTCTATGTTCATTATTCCCAGATAAATAAACTGTGTGAATGCTGATTACATTCAACAAAACATATCTATCTAATCAAACTGGCTCAGTAGCTTTAAATAAGTGAGAAAATGTATTATTTGGTTTATAACTCCCAGGTGTTCAATCACACAATGTCAGCTGCATTATATGATGATTGGAATTACAGGAGAAAGGTGGTAAAGGTTGGCGATGTTGCCAGTAAACTAGTGAGAAACCCACATAGATAAGAACAGCTCTGCACATCACACAGGAATATTCACATCTCTTTCCACCCTGATAGAAAATACATAAGTCATAGATTTCCCAGGCAGTTGGCTCGCTCAGTTTTAATGCTAAATTTCAGTACTTAGGTTATAGTGTATAATATACTGTATATAATGTGTATGTGTTTAATGTCCTATGCTGTTCCTGTATGCTATACATCAGTTAGTTATTTATCATAGGGAGGAAATAAATAAGCCATGTTTATGGCTGCTACAAAGTCTCACAGGCCACTATAAATTTAAATAAAAGCCTGTTCAGATGTACACTAATTACCGTTGGGAATGTTTTGTGCGGTGCGTTTACCGGAAATGATGGTAACCCGATTTATAAAATGAATTACAATGCAGCGTCCAAACTATTTGGACTTACTTACTTAGTCACTTAGATGATTGTTTTCATTTAGCAGTAACCAGGTTTCTTTTGTTATTTGTTTTTCAAGAGTAACCAGTGTCCTTACTGCAGGACTTGACTCAAGCTTCATCTGGTTGAGAGTCACCACCTGATAATATTCAGATTCCAAAAAAAAAGTTGTATTTGGGTATTTTACAGATAAAAAAGTAGTATTTAATAAATAATCGAAAATTATTTCCACTGATAGGTATGCAAAACTGGAGTGCCCACATAGTTTTGGCCAGATAGTGCAAGTTCTGATACTGTGCTGTCAAAATAAGACGTCTTTTCAGAAGGCAGACGCAGCTTTAGACAAAATCCTACCATTTATTCATGAACATATATGTGTATGTGAGTATGACACCAACAGTATCTGACAAATCTTTATAACCTTAGACTTTGCTTAATTTAATGCCGGTGTTGTTCTATGTTCAGTCTGTTCAACCAGTAGTTAACAAAAGTCACATCTAACTAAAGACCATTTATTTATAAATTGATTCAGCCTTATTTTGCTCATTACTAATTTAGCATCTATAGTATAAGTCATCATCACCTGCAGCCATTTTCTTTAATATAAAAGCTCCAGATGTGACAGAGGAGCCATCTAGTGTGGTTGTTCATGTACTGCAACAAGAATGAAAAATGAACCAGTGTTTTGTGCTGATATTTTTGCAGAAACTGTTGTGGATATAGTGATATTCCCTTTTTAAATAAAATCCCCAGTAGAAAAATACCCAGACAACTGGGGTGAGTTAAAGGACTGTTTGTGTTAATCATGTGAAAAGTGGTGCCTGCCTTTACCAAATGTTTATTATCCAGAGGTGAAATTACTGGCTGGACAAAGTGAGTAACTGCCCCGGTGGGTTTCAGTTATTCGACCTAAACTAGAAACACTTTTTAGCATAATGCAGTACAGTCCAGTGCCACAAAACCCTCCCATAAAATGACCATACAGTTCAGTCAACACCTCACAGAGTTTGAACAAAACCTGAACACTAATCACCTTCATTATAAATAAGGATTTATGGGAAGACTAGACTGCATAATCTTAACTAGAGGTGTAGCAAATAAACTGCCAACACAGAGTATAATGACTGTGGTTTCTGATGGGACTTACTTTAACTTACCTAGAGGGTCCCAGTCTTGTTGAGGGCCCCCAGCTTCAATATGGTGAAGATTCCTGAATTACATTTATTAGCAAATCAGGAGCTGGCCAGTTTAACCACAGAACATTTCACACAATGGAAAGAGAGGGGGGGTAAACAGTGGCCTGGCCTAGCAGTTTTATCTGGACATGACAAGTGGGGATGGTGAAGCTTATCCACACTTTAGTACAATTTACTGCTTGTCTCGTTTACTTTGACTTGTAATTAGGCATTTCACAGAGTATTTTGTGTTTGCTATGCCTCACCTGCGGGGCCACCGTGTGCTGTTCAGGGCCTCATGTTTCCTGACGATGTGACGGACACCATGACTCCTTCCCGCACTGCTCAGTCTGTCAAGCTGTAAAACAGCATCATACTTCTGCAGTGTCAGTGTCAGCAGCTCTCCATGACAGCTCTTCTGGGTCTCCAGAGCAGGTGTCCTCCATCCCCTCCACGGGCAGCGGTTCCTCCTCTCCTCGGTGACCGCAACTTTGCCTCCTGTCAGGTGATGGAGCCCAGATATCCTTGTACTCTGCCCCCAGAGTCAACATCCTCCAGGAGCCGAAGGTGGCAGCACGCACCACTGGTGGGGAAAGTGTTTAATACACAAACAGAAGAAATCACCAGTGCGTCTTGAAATCATAAAAATCCAAACCAAACCTGGTTTGAGCATCACAACACTCGCAGTGCAAGTTGAATCTAAAAGTTTATTTGGCCTGTGCAGAATTAGGGCCATTTGAGTCCAATTTAAAACAGTCAGCCCAAGGCTACAATGAAACTGCGCCCCGGTCCCAACAGTGAAATTAGTTTAAAGTTGGATACTATGCAGACATTTGGCACAAAAGGCCTCCGGGCAACCACCTGCCATGAATAGACAGCAGGGCCTCACCTACTGCAGCCACCACATGAGCGCACTGAGTTAGGGACCGTCTGTAAATTAAATGAGCGGTTTTCCAACACCTATATGATGGCTTGCTGGATGTTTAATTTTAAAAATCTGCCATCTTAATTGTGAATTTGTCAATATGTTAACTTATATAAATAGTAATCAGAAAGGTTTTTATTAGTAATTTATAATTAGTTAACATTAATATTTTTTTCTGTTTCCAAGTCATGTGACTTGGAAACAAGAGTACAATAGATTAACGTGTTCACATGGCTGAGAAACTATTGAAATATACACATGCCAGCCACTTTATTAGGTACACCTTGCGATTCAATGCAACACTTCCACCTTAAAATCTGTTTATGAATCTCAAAATGTGTTTGGTTTTGGTGAAATTGTCAAAAATTATAAATATTTAATATTGAGGTCATAGTTAAAGGTGGTGTTGGACTGGACTACATTATATTCAGGGATGTCTATATTTTTGTCCTCCCTGGTTACACACATGAGAAGGTCAAAATATTAGGAACATCTCTGAATATATTGTAGTCCAGTACAACACCACCTTTAACTAAGGCCTCAATAATAAACATAATTCAATTTATACATTTTTGACAATTTCTCCAAAAACAAACATTTTGAGCTTCACAGATGTTAGAGGCCCATGAGTGTATATTTAATATCCTTATTAGAACACATAATATGCAAAGCACTAATATTTGACATGTGCAAGGCATGTGGTTGAATATTTTAGAATAGACTTTGAACCTGAACATTACTTGGAAATGATTGAAAACAAGGCGATTAATGATGAAAGTATTAATAATCATTTATTGATCAAAAAATGTTCCTGATGATTTTTATGTAAATTGACTGACAAATTCACAATCAATGCAAGATTTTTTTTAATATTAATTCTAAAGGCAAGCTGTCATATGTGTTGAAAAACCAACTAATGTAACATTTCACCTGGACATGTGCAGTGCATATTCATTTTGGGAACCACTGATTTGAGATCCCAGTAAACCCAAGGGCTTTTACTCAGGCTCTGGTTCCCTGATGGTTATTACTTCAGTAAAGAGATGCAAAGAGAGGTTTTAAGAGCGAGGATGAACATACCATAAACCACAGTAGATCGTCTCTCTGCTCATCTGGAGTAGTGAGGGACTGCTCTCTTCATAACTGCTTTCCAGGATTACTGAGATAAATCCAACTGAAAAGTGCAGTAAAGCAGCTCTTTGACACTTACACACTTCATTTAGGACTGCAAACAGTAGGCTTCCGTGTAAGGCACCAGAGCAGGTAAACCAAAGACCAAAAAGAAAAAGTATCTCCCACTTTGGAATGTAGAAAGCCTGCTTCCTGTCCTGCCAGTTAAGAACCCCGTTATCAGACCAACCATCCTCGATGCTCAAGGAGAAATTTCTGTGATTCAATTAACGACTCTGTTTTCGCTGTCTGCCCTGGTAATCAGGAAGGGAGCAATTATCAGCCAGTGGATGACGCTTGAAAGGCCTGCAGATGCACAGTCACTCACTTCCTGCTGTTTCTGTTCTCCTCCCTGGTGCTACAGGGGACATTTGAAATCCAAACCCACTGGGTGTTTTGTTACTACAACAGCTGATAAAATTCCTGTTTTTACAACTTTCTTCTTTTATTTGGGTTAAGATGCAGAGGTGGAAATAAATACTGTAAGTACAATTATTCAGGCGAGGACTTCGGTTTGTGACCAGATACCTGAAAAAAGTGACACCTCCATCAGCCTCAGGTGTTTAGGGCTAACACTATGAGTTCTCTGCAACATACTGACAGACAATCCTGTTCACAGCAGACACTTTGACCTGTCATGGTAGAAAATGCCCACTTAAAACTATTTTCTTTAACAACAGTCGCTCCAGAAAGCTATGAAAGTGAGCAAATATGTACAATTCCAGGACTCTTCAAGTAGCTCATCTACTTATACCATAGGAATGCTAAACGTGTAAGTGACTTGTCCATTGTCTTGAAATGAGGTCTAATCAGGCACATAAGTGAGAACAGCTGTGTGGAGAGATCACAGCTTTTTGTAAGGTATTAAATAAAGCTACTTTAATGTATGCCTTTTTCAGTGAATGTGCCTGTGTGCAAAACAACCTTTAATCATTTGATAATCCCTTTGGGGGTAACACCTGTGTTTTTGATTGGAAACTGAGTTTTTCTTAATCTGTAATGTTAGCTGTAATGGAGTATTGCAGCTTTGATCCGTTTGACAAGAACTCTTGTAATGGAGCAGCTTTGATCCGTTTGACAAGAACTCTTCTCTTCAGCAGATCTTCAAAATAACAGCACAAACAGGCTGTGAAAATTTAAACTCATTAAGCAAAGCGAGTGTGGGAAGTGTCAGTCGCTCTGATGCCACAGCTGCTCAAAAATTTCAGCGCCAGGCTCCAAGTCTGTCTGTCAAAATGGAGCTGCAGGATCAAACTGTCTGCAGGCTTCACTTTGAGGATTTTTCAGTATCGTTTGTGGATGACAAGATGAGCAGCTAAAAAAAAAAAGTAAAAGATCTCACCCTGGACCCAAATAAAAATCTGTGTTGTGATGTTTAAATTCAGCAGCAACATTTTCAAGTAACAAGAGAAACTGCACTGAGAAAAGCATATCAGAATAAATGCATTAGTAGTAAATTTATTGAAAAAGTTACAACCAATTAGATGAATGGTTCACAGTCCAGAAATATGTAACAGAACATAATGGAAGTGCATTTTTACAACCCTTTTCCTGTATAATTTTCAAGACTTTGCACAACAGTCACTGCTTACTAACAACAAAGGCAGGTCGGCTTCTGTCGGCAAAATCATGAAACAAAATTAAAAACAGGCTAACTACAGTTACAGTAACTACAATTAGAAAACTGGAGATAAAATTAAACATAAAAAACTTAAAACATCCTTTTATTTTACAAACTATGTTCACTTGGGTAATAAAAAAACAAAAGTAAAAACCTTTGTCAGCACCATTTTCTTGTTTTTCTACTCCGTTGGTTTAATCAAATCTTCCACAACTGTGGCAAAATATCTGACACATTAAGATCCCCTTAAACATGCTTAATAAAAAGTTCAACCAAGCTATTCAGACTAGAAACACCACATTTCAGGGGAATGGTACAGAACCCTTCTACCAGACATTCCATACTCACTGGAGTAGCTCATTAAAATAAGTCCACTTTTTCCATGTCATTTCAGCTAATTAATCAATTTATATTCAGCTGTGGTGGAAAATGGGCATTCATTCAAATACTGTGATAAAGATGAAGTGACACAAAAAGTGGCAAGATAATTTAATATTTATCAGCTAATTTTGCTGGAATGGTTCATGAAAAATGACCACAAAGGTCAGTTAACCCCAGCTGTGTGCTGAGGTTGTCTTTGCAAAAGACGACGATACACTCGCCCCCCAACCCCAAAAGGTCTTGATCATGACTAAGAAATTTTGATAATGTCAACCAAGTGGCTTAAAAAAAGACAAAGACAAAATGCACAGATCGCCTTCCCAGTACAGTTACATATGAAGTGTAGAGTCTAGCATAGTCCCCGTGATGCTTGCTGTGCGTGACATCACTGTCCCCTGCTATTCATGTTACACAATGTGCAACAACAGAGCAGCAACTTCTTCCACCATTTGATTGTGCATCTGGGTCTGTGTCGCAATATTTCTCATGAAGACTGATGGTCCATTGTTTTACTCAGAAGTGGAGATACAGTACAAGTGCACTGTCCACGGACAATGGAGGCAGGCGTCCCTGCATGTCCTGTTTGTGTAGCCAAGCTTAGTATGAGGAGAGCTTTATGAAGGACTGGACGGACTGTTGGAAGAGCTGGTGTCAGGTGATGCGCTGGGCTGCTGCTGGTCCTCCGGTGTGCTGTCCGCCTGCAGCGATGCCGTGGCTGCTGACGAATACTTGCATTTCGAAGAACCACATTCGCAGCTGAACAGCTTGCTTTTGACTTCCCAGAAGTGGTCACCGTAATTAAATCTGAGGGGGCAGGATGAGAAGCCACATGATTACAGAGAAACACTGGCAATTAATCAGAACCTGCCTTTATCTCACACCCATGGCTGAGAAAACCCTTCCCTTAAACATTCACTGCTGCCACACTGAGGGAGACAGGTTTAATAAAGTCACAAGCTGCTGTCTCCAAAGCTCTGAGCTGGCTGTGTCTTAGTGTGAAGTAGAATCTCAATTTTAGATTTAAGAATAAAGATTTCACCATGTTTCTCTCATGACTGCTACCTTTGTCTAGGACACTGTATAGGAGCCTTTCCCCAAGGCCGCTAAATCGAAGATATGAATGTTTAGTGATGGTCCTCTCATAAGATGTAGGGTTAAGATCCATCAGTTGGGAGCTGTTTCTTTATGATGATCATTTTGACATGCACTGCTGTATGAACCTTTCATGCTCTCTGGCCAGAGTAAACAATATAATTTGGAAGACAACTGTTCTGAGCTTCTCTTCTTCTTCAGGAAGGAGATATGCTCTGTCTCCTTCCTGAGCGGTATGATGGCTGCGTTGTCCCATGGTGTTTATACTTGCGTAGTATTGTCTGTACAGATGAACGTGGTACCTTCAGGCATTTGGTAATTACTCCCAAGGATGAACCAGATAATGTCAGTTAACCTATTGCAAGCTTCTAAAGCCATGACATCATTTTCCAGAATTCTCCAAGCTGTTTAAAGTCACAGTCAAGTGAGTGTATGTAAACGTCTGACCAGTGAAATAGTGAGTTATAAATGAAATAATCTATCTGTAAACAACTGTTGGGAAAATTACTTGTGTCATGCATAAAGTACATGTCCTGCCCAACTTGCCACAATGAGATTTTGTTAACATGACATCTGTGGAGTGGTTAAAAAAAAAATCTGTTTTAATGACTTCAACATAAGAGTATGTAAACTTCTTACTCTATACATCACACATGGATTCTTGACATGATGACAAACAACTGTCTTACCCGAGCTCCTCTCCAGCCTTTATGTTTTCACTGGCAAAAAAGGCAATGTGTGGGAAACGAAGGTCCTGGTGTGTTGTGAACACTCGACAGGCAAACAAGTTGGGCTCGCACATGTGATTGAGAAAGCGACTGATGTTTCCATAGAAACGGGCATCAATGCAGTACAGGTCTTGTGGCTAGGAGGGAGAATAAATGATATGTTCAAACAGAATAAAAATAAGTTGCAAGTGCGCAGCTGAAGGGAAAATCCTAAATTAAACCAAGGTTACAAGTTGTTATATAAAGAACATAATGTTACAGTCCTAGATAGAAAAAAGACAAAGACTCACTGGTCAAAATATTTTAAAAAATATTAATCATATACAAATTAAATAATGGCTTAAGAAGGACAAGGAATAACCAGTAAATTATCAAAGTAAAAGTTTTAATAATATTTACACCTGTTGCAATTTTAGAACTACGCTTCAGTGTAAACCTGCATTTCCAAATGGTCATATTTTACCTTATCATCTAGGCTGAACAGGTAAGCATCATTTTGCCTCATCTCTGCTTCTGCGTCAGAGATTATCTCGCCTACATACCTGTTGAGAAATAAATGACCCGTCAGTGGCAGTATACATTACAAGGACATTTTAATAATGATACATTTACTGATACTGAATCTTTTCAATGAACAAGCAACAGTGCCAAATATGAGCACGTGTACACTGTCGCCAACAAACAGTGCACAATGAAATGCCTTTACGTCTGTAAGAGCTGTGGGTTTGCCTTAAAACCTGACCCGACAACATGTCAACAAACTGGCTATACCTACAAAGCAGTCACAAAAACCAAACAGTAAATGAGTCAACAGCGAGTTCAACACTTGACCAAAGAAAACGTACAACTTTCATGACGTCAGCTGACAGTCACAGGGTGTGTCACCACAATAATTAGACTTTGAAGTGTTGATCATCAATTATTACATCACTAGAAAGACATTATGTAATTGATGCACATAATGAGAGAAATTTTTATTAACCACATGCAGAAAAAAGCAGTGGAGGATAAGAAGCAAATGTAGAGAAAGATAAGAATGGCAGATAGAAAAGGATTTGTTGCCAGGGGCAGATAAACACTGGCAGGCAGTCAAAGAGAAAACACTGTTATCAAGAAAAACCTCTTTCATGCTGCCAAGAACTACACTTCTCTTGAAAAAGAAAAATAAAAATACTTCAAGAAATAAAACTCCAGTCCATCCCTGGTTATCTGACTGATCCAGACACAGACAGCTGGAGTCCAAAAAAGTGGAGAGGTTGGGAGAATGGGGTATTAACCACAAATATCAAAATATCACAAAAAACAATACTAATTGCTCTAGGTAGAATAAAATGAATCAATTAAAGTGAGCTAAAAAATATTCAATTAGTAGAATAGGAATAGGAGAGGAGTTGGCAGATGGCCGGTGTGAGAAGCCAAGGTGAGGAAAGGCCAAAAGGGTTTGTTCTGGTATTGTTAGCGGGGAACACTGTTAAACTGCAACAAGAAAATCCCAACCACCCACTTTCCCAAAAATGAGGGGATTTTAGAAGAAAGAGGAAAAGTGTGGAAACAAAGAGGATAAAAACAGCTGCTGGAGAAAAAAGGGTTGCTGCTGACAAGAGTGTAGCAGGAGATTTCCGTATGTTGGAGGTTTCTGGCGGTTATGAAGGAAAAAAGGGGAGGTTTACAAAACGGGAGGGTCTGACAGTGGTTCTTAAATGCATCATCCAGTTAGACTGCAGCTCAAGGGTAGACAAAATGCCTTTACCAGCCAGTGGAAGAAGTTTAGTTTATG
>NW_018128038.1:562721-577838 GCF_001952655.1 Monopterus albus
ATATGAAAAATTAAAATAGAAAATGCTACTGCTGCTCTGGTTAGATTTCACTTAAAGATTCTGTGATCGTAAAATACAGTAATAGAAAAAAAACATTGTTCAGCTATTACTTTGCATGTAAACAATTTATGTAATTGGAATCATTATGTAATTGATGCACATAATGAGAGAAATTTTTATTAACCACATGCACCACATGCAAGGTAAGATCAAAAAAACTCCAGCACACATATTACTGAACAGACAACGTTAAGACCAGGAACTTGTTTCTCAGTCAACTGCCAAAGCAAACAGTTTTTTGGGTGGACAGAGTGCTAACATGGGTGGCTAACATGTTTATGAAATAGAACACAGAATCTTAAATGTTGCAATTTGGAGAAAAAAAAAATAAAAAACTGGCACCACAGCAAAACACCTCCGTAACATTGATAGCACTCCTAATCATGAGAAAGCAGGAAGGATAATTAGCAGCATCTGCTGCAGCCTGAGCTGCTACCGTCTGGCAGGAGATAGAGACACTCTGTGAATTAAAGTAGCACGTTTTTTTTTAAATTGGGGAAAACCCTGCCTACACAGTATAGTCTCTTTAGGCGAATGCCTGAGAAGAAACTTGCACATCATTATTTTTGTTTTCAGGTGTAAAACTAAAAATTGTGCTAAAAAACTATTGAATGGTTGAGTCATGGAACAAACAGAAATCCACCAACGAGAAGTTTAAAAAGTAAAAAGGTCAAATTGCAAACAGAAACAAATTGTACTTACTCGCATACAAAGCTTCCCTGTGGTATGTCTTGCAGTGCCCGGACACCCCAACCCTTCTTACTGGTCCTGAAAAGCTGAAGCCTGGTCCTGGAAGATCCACAGCATCTTTGAGAAAGTCTTATTTTGTCTTCCTCAAGTAGATGTTTACCTTCACACGGGCTATGTTAGTGCATATCATATCAAAGCAGCACTATATGAGCATACAGCCTTAACTGTGTGTGATAGTTACACAGACATTTGAACAGTGGCTCTACCACCACAGAGGC
This sequence comes from Monopterus albus, assembly GCF_001952655.1. NCBI lineage: Eukaryota > Metazoa > Chordata > Actinopteri > Synbranchiformes > Synbranchidae > Monopterus > Monopterus albus. The sequence goes on from NW_018128038.1 coordinate 563,750, forward strand.
TGCTTTAGGGATGCTGCTGACATCTGGATTTTGCTGCCTGGCTCTTCACTAGCCTCAATTCTGCTCAACTGTCTTACAAACAAAAACAGAAGAGGAAACCATTAACTAAATACAGGTGCTCTTTTTTTGCTGTTGTTTTTAGTAGAGGTCTTCACAGATCCAAAAATTCAGATCCGACCTGAAACAGGCCGTAAAACAGACCTAAACCCAACGTGCATAAATTCATTCTCAAAAAAACAAAAAAAAAACAAACAGAGCTTGAGGAGGACCAGAGGTCTGCCAGACCCGACCTGAATGTACACAAAGATAATTGGACCCGATGCAAAAGGCGGTTCACCCAACAACCACACTGATGCCTAATTAGATCAACTAACAGGAGCAATGGAAGAGCGCAGCAATATAATAGACTAGACTAGATTAGATTAGATTAGATTAGAATAGAATCAAAGTTCAACTTCCAGCTCCTGAACAATAAAACATGCTGTAAAAAGGCTAAATGTTTTCACCAGTTTAATAAAAAGCTACTAAATCATTTGATAACTTATAAACAGAAATTCTGAAAAAAAGACTTAGTTTAAAAGTTGCATCCTTGTCTGATTTGGATTATTTGGATTTTTAAGAATAAAATATCATCTCATACTGTCTGAATGATAGCCTTGCTTATAGAATGAGTCCAATGTGACGATTAATTTGTTGTGATACAAAAAACATGATACACACTGAACACAGAATCTGCACAAAACTTGACCAAACAGCTGATGTGCCAGTTGGTCTAACCTCCCTGTACTCACTGTCTCCTAATTTGCTCCGCACTTCAGCAAAGAATGCCTCCATCTTCTCTTCCCTGTCCCTTCGTTTAACATTCTCCCGTGGTGACTGTGACGCAGCACATCAGCCTATTCTGATCCACACAGGTCTTGAACATATTGGCACACAGACCCGAAACTTGAGACAGTGAATCTTGACCTGAACCAACCCAACTAGAATGAGCAAAGTTTGGACTTGACTCGGGTCCCGGGTGGGGTTGAGGTCCTCAGAACCGAGTGGACCCATGAATACCTCTAGTTTTTTTTAGTTTGTTTGCACACTGAGATGCACTTCAAATACCTGATTCCATTTTGCACCACACGGTTCTTGCAGGTCCTCCAACAGGAACACGCATGGTTACACTCAAAGATGAGGGGAGGTGCCTCGCGACAGAATTCAGGGAGAAGATGCCCACTCTGAACATGACAAAAAATGATTTATTAATACTATACACTACATGGTATGTGGACACCTTACTCACATTCTTGTCTCTACTTTGGTCTGGTTTTCATAGTCTGGCTTTGGTCCCATAGTTTCAGTGAATTCTTACTGTTCGAGTGTCCACATACTTTGTTTGGTTCATCTATGCGGTCATTTGCACTCACCTTGTCATACCAACAACGCAGGCTGAGTTGTCCACACATGCAGATACTTGCTGAACAGTCTTCTTTACAAACACAGTACTGTTAGCCATGGATAAAGAGAGACATGTAGAAATGGTCATTTCAAAGTGCCAAACACATAGAAAAGCTTTTTTTCTCTGTCTCAAAATACCCGATGAAATGGTTTCTAACATACCTGTAAGTGTGTTATGTTTCTGTCAATATTCATGGGAGAGGTGACACAGTTTTCCGGGATGTATTTGTAGTCATCTGGGTAGGGTTCACTGTCGACAGCATTGACACAGGGGATGGGAACTTTCTCCTGCCCCAGAGCTATGTCACTGCAAACAAAACAGACTCTGCTTAAAGGCTGTCCAAGTTTTTAAAGTCAAGAAAATCTGACGTAGAGATTCTGGAAATCAAAAAAAAAAAGAAAAAGAAAATGAGCGATCAAAACTGTAGCGTTCCAGTATCTGATAAGCCTTTAAGTCACAGATAACTCAAAGTGGCCTTCCAGCATAGTCAAGCATCATTTCAACCTGTGAAGGACTTTATCCTCTGCGCGACTGAGCCTGATGTTCTTGGCATCCCTCTCCTTCCTGTTAGCCTGCAGGGCTGCCCAAGACTTTGAATTGTGGTTGCAGCAGTCTGAAGGAGTTTCTCCCTCGCGGTTCTTGAGGAACACATCTGCTCCTCGAGACAGGAAAAGCCTGAGGCAACAAAGAGCACATTTTACTGATCATCATTGACAAGTCACTTCAGACCAATTTCTTAAATTGCTCTTGTGAATCAATCCTCTAGTTTTACACTACAGGTCAAACAGGTTATTCCATTTTCTTGCAAAGTGTGTCTATTTTTTCCCTAGACTCAGTAACTCACGTGACACAATCCAGGTGATTCTCCCGAGCAGCGATGTGTAGAGGAGAGTCTCCGTGGATGTTGACAGCCTGCAGATCACTGCGAGCATTCAGCAGCAGCTCAGCGATCTCCACACTGCCAGAGAACGCTGCCCAGTGAAGGCAGATGTTCTCTTCCTTAAAAAACAAGGAAACAGTTATATTAGATTTCATTTTTTCTATAAAGTGTGTCAAACACAAGATGGACAGTGTCCTTAGCCAACCTTGTCCCTGATGTTTATGTCAGCTCCGTTGGACAGAAGCAGCTTCACCTGGTCCACATGTCTGTACTCTGTTGCCCAGATCATGGCTGTCCAGCCTCCATCGTCCTGAGGAGAAACAATACCTTCAAGTCAGCAAACTTATCATGAAATTAAAACACCCACAAAAAAGCAACAATGACAATTCCCACAATCACCTTGAAAGGAAACCACTGCTTTTATCAAATCCTTAGAAAACTACTTTTCAGTTTGTGCTTTGAATGAATGTTGTTTGTGAACCTGCCTCCTGTGGATGATTTCACTTCTACAGTTGTCAATTTTGACAAGGTTTTAGCGGGTCGTCTCCTAACCGAAGATTAGCGGTTCGATTCCCAGCTTGTCCAGTCTACATGTCGCAGTGACCTTGAGCAAGACACTGAACGCCCCAGTTGCTCCTGGTGATGACACCGGTGTGTGAAGGCGTGAGTGCGAATGGGTGAACGGCCAAATAGTGTGAAAGCGCTTTGAGTGTGATGTAAAGCATAGAAAAGCGCTATACAAGTATTAAGACCATAAGCACATTTACCTTTATTTAGTGAGAATGATAAGATTATGGCTGCGTCCGAAACCGCCTACTACCATACTGTATAGTAGGTGAAAAGCAGTAGGCGAGGCGATCGAGAGGAGTTATCCAACGAAGACTTTACGGATGTAGTACGTCCGAATCTCATTCATACTACCAGGCTTCATACTATACAGTACCTACTGTTTTAACGGTCAGTAAGTAGGTACTTCATCTCTTTCAGTACGTACTGTCACAGTATGCGGTTTCGGACGCAGTCTATCTCTCCAGTATCCACAGTCAAATGCTTGAACCCAGGTTGGACTTGTACAAGTATTTAGCAACTTACTGCAATCACTTCAACGCAACACCTTAAAGGAACAGTTCGACATTCTAGGAAATGCTTTGTACAGTACACAAGACTCTACTTTGTCCCATTTTGACTTGATTTATCAGAAAATGTGTAGAATCTTAGTTAATGCACCTTTAATTCTTCCTTTAAATACTGCTGTATCTCTCCACACAGGCTCTACTTGCTGTCACCTAACATCTTTCATGTCTTGGGGAATTTCATTATGTTGATTGGGAAAATTATTTTGTCATTTATCTATCATGCCTTGACAGGTGAATTAAGAAGCAACCCCTTTGAGCCTGACAGTTAAATGTGAAGAAGCGAACAAGTATGTTTCCAAATACCAGCACAGAGAGTGGCATCTGTGTATGGCCAAACAGCCTGAGGTGTGATCAGCTCGAGGAGAAAGTGACCGGACAGCAGCATCAAATGCTACTAATGATGAGTGTTACATGGTGATATCCCTGAGCAGACCTGAATGACAAAATAACTGTACTGACCTGACAGTTGATGTTGATCAGTCCTGTGGACAGAAGGTGCTCAACAATCTTGTACTGACCAGACTTTGCCGCTAGATGGAGACATGTGAACCCTTCAACATCCTGACAACAGCAGAGAATCTGATTATTGACCCTTTCTTAAGTCTCAAGGTAAAGAGCCATGAAAAATATAAATATCCATGTGATCGTTTCTTTAGCAAGAATGACATTTGACATCAAGTAAGGTTTTTGCTATTATTTGAACAATCAAGTTCAGACTTCTATCACATCTTCCACAAAAACTGACAGCATGATTTTACTCATCACTGATAAAACCTCCCAGGAGAAATGTGATGCAGGTTTACCTTGTGCATGGCGCTGGCGCCAGCTCTTAGGAGGTACAGGACCGTGTCCATGTGGTTGTTCTCACAGGCCTCCATCAGTGGCGTCCGCTGATCTTCATCACACATGTCTAAGTTTGCACCAGCCTAAATTGTCACACACCAGACAGTCAATGTAAATGCTGCCATTAAAGGGATGGGTGGGGGTTGAACAAAGTCTACAGATTTCAAATTCTACAAGGAACTGTTTGACATGTTTCACTTTAAAACCAGGCAATGAGGATCTATGTCAACCACTTTCATTATCACAGCAGTAACAGCACTGTAACATGGCAGAACAGAAGCATGACCTTACTTGTACAAGCATGTCACAAATGTCCTTGTATCCTCCTTCAGCTGCAGCATGGAGCGGGGTACGTTTGTTCTGAGATTCCATCTTAAAGTTAGGGTCGATACCGTCCACTGGAAGGTAAATGAAGAAGGAAATAAATTTATTTTAAAAAAATATAATGTGCATAAAAAACAGAAGTAAGAAACATAATATGAGAAGACGTACAGAAGACACGATGAACAGCAGGATTGCTGAGACATTTATAAATACACCAGGTGAGGCTGACATACCCAACATGAGCAAGACCCTTTTGAGTTCTCCCTGTTTGGCTGAGAGGTAAAGTTGCTTGGGGTGAAAACGCAGCTTCTTGGGTCTAATCAAAACAGGCATAAAAAAGTTTGCCTGAAGGTTTTAGATTTTTGATCATTCAGATAAATTAAAATGATAGTCTTGTGGTAGGGCTTACTTTTCTGTGTCAAGAGCTACCAGGATGCCCTCTAGAGTCTCTCTAGGTGGTCCTGGAAGGACTGTAGGTGCGGCCGTTGTTCCAGTCCCAGCCTGCAGCGCTGTCGTTCTAGATGACCCAGGAACAGCAGAAGTGTCGAGTCCATGTGCAGAATGAACTGACAATGAGCTGTCGGCCCTGCCGCTGATGTCTGCCCTGACAGCCAGGTGAGAAGAGCTGGAACACAAATAGGCCTTTAAGTTATGCAGTGCATGAATAACTTATCATTGCATTCCTTGAAGAAATCAAGAGACCTAAACTTCTTTGAAAGGAAACAGCAAGAGAAATATCTTGCCATTATAATGTTTGCATTTATTCACCAGTAGCTTCTCTTGAACATCACACCTATCAACAGTAATGTCAGATAGCACCCCAGTTGGTAATGTACCTGCCAGTAGTGGTGTCTGCGCGGCCCTCGGGGGCCCCAGGTGTAGCAGGTCCATGTGTAAGTGCGGGAGGCACAGTGGAGGTGGTGTCAGCCTTGGCGATGGTGACTTCCTTGGCCTTGCTTGCCTCTTCTCCACAGTGGGGACAGAAGCTTTGACCTTTCAGCATCGAGGCACAAGCGCGATGGAAACGGTGAGAGATGCTGATGTCTGGCTGGCACTCCATAAAGGTGCCCTGCACAATAAAAAACTGTCTTGGTAAGAAACTCTTACACAGCATAATAGTCCTCTCTGAGTAAGTTAACTCAAGGAAGCAGATTACTTTCAGAAAAAGCCTTTAAAAATGTTGCAACAGTCTGTTTTCTCTTAAACCCCAGTCTATGGGGGATATTTACTAACTATGTCCCAAATTACCGTCAGGTGTGGAAAATATTGCAGCACCACAATTTTTAAATTAAGTGGCGTATTTACCAACACTGATGTAAATGAGCAGAGCTGCAGGTGTGTTAATTTGGCTGCGCTTCAGTTGGTAAGGACGCGCCTGTAGTGCACAGGTGGACCCAGAGGGATGGTAGAAGGTGTGTTTACTGCGAAGGAACTTTAATATGATTGGGGGAAAAAAACAACAAACATATTTCAGAGCTGCAATCATGCAGTCTCCTGCCAGTCAAATAATCTTTTACTTTGTTCAGTAATTGAAGCATGGTATGACCTGAAAGCCTGTATAAGTCCTCCACATTCTCCTCTGGTGAGTTCTTAACTCAGACAAGGTCTTGGATGACTGACAGCTGTCATGGTGAAAGCATTTCTGCAAATTTTACACCTGCTTTCTACTGAATTTCAGCCACAGTTCCCTCTGCCATAGCGCTAGCAAATCAGGCACTGAGGGTCGTTGTTTTTGCTCCCCTGAACAGGAACACCTTAAAATGCATAGCGCATGAGACCAAACGGGAAAAAACAAAATCTTTGTTTGAAAAAACTGGACCCAGACAAATCTTTTGCATTATTTTAAGCTCAGACTTTCCAGTGAGACAGGATAAAACCACAGCTGAGGGCCTAAAACTGATACAGTGACTGTGCTTACAGCTCTGCAGAAGAAGCCACAGCCAGGGCAGCACTGGTGCTTCACCATGCCATTGCGGTGGTCCTCGCACAGAACCAGCAGCTGAACAGAGTTGGAGGGTCGCATCATTTCATGTTTCAGTATGGCACCCTGGCAGCGGGTCAGCTGTCCATCAACACTCTCTGTGGCCATACACTTCCTGTCTGCCAAGATGAGAATCTCTCGACTCTTGGGCGTCTCCATCCGACAGCTGCACAGAGGAAGCTCCTGGGCCTCCTCGACTGCTGTCCCTGAAATGCCTGCCAAGAAATAAACTCTGACTGTTGTGTGTATCCAGATGATATGCAGTAATGTCACTTTTTCCGTTAACACCATCCCCTTATAACCACTGACAGAAAGGCTCGACAGGGCTTGATTTGTTTTTATACTAGTGCCATTGTGATACCAGAGTTTTGCCCCTGATATCAAGCAAACTAATAAAATGAGAAGGACTGCATTCTGTCTCATTTTCATGTGATGGTAAAACGGTAACTGGACTTCACTTACAGTACATAGGGGGTTTTCTACCTTACCTGGACAAAGACACTGACAGATTCACCCATCCACCCATTCACACACACACACACACACACACACACACACACACACACACACACACACACACACACACACACACCTGACGCAGAGCTGCCATGCAAGGTGCTGGCCTGGCCACTGGGAACAACTTGGGGTTCAGTGTCTTGCCCAAGGACACTTCGACATGTGGACTGGGGAGAATGGGAATCAAACTGCCAACCCTGCGATCAGAGGTCGACCCACTCTACCCCTTGAGCCACAGCCGCCCCCCTGTGATTTATCAAACAATGTGTAAAATCTTAGTTAACGCACCTTTAAGTGAAACAAATACATCAGGTGATGTTCTCACTGATTTCCTTACTGGAGAAGCAATGAACCAATCAAAGCTCTGTAGATGAGAATGGTCTGAAGCTCCGTAGCTTTTAAGACACAAATGTGGGTAAAACACATGGGATGGATTACAAGCAAGTCTTCTAAGCTCACCTTTGTTCTGTGAGGGAGCTGTGGGCTCTTGGGGCTTGCTGAGGCTGACAGACTCAGGTGGGGGAATCTGTGTGTACTCCTCCCCATCGCCTGAGTGGGCCTCAGGCTGAACCACCGCCTCCGATTCTGAGCAGAACGGTGGTCAATTAAGAAAAAATTCAGCTTCACTTTACCATCAAATGTATACAAGTCACTAAAAGAAGGAAACAGAAAATATAGCTGCTAACAATAATGCTATAATTCAGTTCCATCTGAATATTTTCAGGACCCTGTGACATGAAAAAGAAAACCGAAAGCAATAAACACTGCGCTGTGTTCAAGTGAGCTGGATTTTAGGGATGAGTGAACAGAAAACTCTTGAGGAAGATCTGAATAAGTGTGTTCACTGAAATTAAGCTACAGTTGAGTGAGTCAGAGTCATTTCATCATATAATAAGGTTTTCCATAAAGAGAAGATTTCCAACAGGAATATTTTTTTATGTCTGTGGGGAATATTTAAATGCAAGAAAAAGTATTCATACATAAATAAATAAATAAAATAAAAAAGCTTAATATAAGAGAGGAAGTTTCCTCCTGATGGTCAGCAGGTGGACCACAGGAAAACAGCTGGATGAGTCAGTATAGGTGTGTGTGTGTGTGTGTGTCAGGAGCAGGGAGCACCTTTGGCCTTTAGCCTCCTCTTTCGTTTCCTGGATGGTCTGAGCCAAGCGCTGTCTCCTTTTGTTTTCTTTTTCAACTTCTTCTTCAGACTGGACTCTGTGCTCTGAGGCAGACAAATTTCATTCATAGAGTTGATTTCAGTAACAGCCAGAAAGTAATTTAATAACAATAACAGGACATTTAACTCCACTCAGTCAAATGAGGTAGTGCTATGAGATGAGAGCTAATGCTCTGATGTAATTAGGTGGAGAAATGATGGTGAGCGGGTCTTACCAAGTCAGACTCTGTGCCCTCCTCCTCTCCCTCATCTTCTCCAGACTCTTCAGACTCCGGCTCGTCTCCCACCTCCTTGGGGGGTTTGTTACCATTATTAAGCACATATCAAACTGGCTTCAGTCCAATATGTATTACAAGTCAAGCCGTGGTAACTTGATGAAAATTTAGCTGTTGTGTGGATATTTAATGCAAGGAACACACAATAATCTAACCTGGGAAGCTGGCCCGCATGTGAAAATGCTGGTTATATATTCCATGTTGTCAGCACTGGTGCTGTTTAAGATGCTAATAATCACTGATTTTTCACTCTCTTAAAGTAACTGCATGCCTTTTATTAAGTCTCCTACTTTCTACACACGGTTAACATGGATTATATACAGTTCAACAGTCCTGGCAGTCCTCAAGTTCTGCACTTTGCACAGATTAGAAATGACCATAAATCTGGAGTATACGGAAGGATGAAATGTGCCAACCTGAGAGATGAGTTCAGGTGTTCCTTCCTGAACAGCACTGACAGGTTCTTCTGCTGGCTGTGGTTGTTCCTCTTCCTCAGACTCCACCTCTTCTGACTCTTCCTCCTCTGATGCATTTTCCACCTTCTCACCATTTATATTTACTACCTCTTTAGTCTGTAAAATAAGGAACTGAGATGATCATAGCAACCTCAGAATACCGGAGCACCACATCTCTAAAACTGCCAACGTTGCTAGTGAATGTCTGGTGAACCCAACATGAACATGAAACATGAAACCTTGCGAATTTGCTGGCATAGTTCCTGATTCACATTTTTGCCAGTTTAAACTATTTTCTTTAGGCAAACTTCTTGTACAGTTGTTTTTCTTTGGACAAAATAATTATACCAACTTAGCATTACACTCCTACAGCCTCAATATCTGTTAATAGACTGTGATGTACTCAGGTGAGCACCCCTTTAGAAGACTATTGAATGTGGACAGGTTGTAGACTCACGAAAAGATTGAATAAACGTGTCAGAATGACCTTACAAATTTGCCACTTTTGATTTGCTGTTTGTTCTAAAATGAGTGGTTAAACATAGCTATTGCTTCGTTGGTTTTTTTTTTTTGTTAAATTTAATTGAAGTGAGCAGCGCAGACCTGTGGGCTCTTGGTGACCTGTTGTAGTTCCTTAAACATTTCCAGCATTGTCCTCTGTTTAAGCACTTTGGTTTTCTTCTTGGGAACTAGACTGTACGTTCCCATCCTCCTCTTCTTCTTCCGGGATGACAACACTCCGGAGAAGGAGCCTAGAACGCAAGAGAACAGCACACACATTTACAGCTGAACTAACAATAATGATTATTCTTTGTCCTAATCAGCAGATTATTTTTCTTTGAAACCAAACACCAAAGCCAGGTTTTGTACATTAGATGGGTTTCTGTCCTGTGTTGCTGGAACTTGTCTGACCTAGTTGGAGCTTGGCTGGGGCTGGAACTGGAGGAGCTGCAGGTACTGGAGGAGCTGGTGAAGCTGTTTCTGCTGAAGCGGACGTATCGGGTGGGCTTTGAGGTAGATGGTTCTGAGAGAAGGCCTGCTGTGAGGACTTCTGTGCGTCAGGTGCAACATGAGTCTCCATTTTGGCACACTTTGCTTCTCTTAATTCCCTGTTAAGAAGCTGGAGGTGACAAGAAACAAACGCTTTTAGGTTCGCTGTGGTATTTGCCAACAGCCTACTTATGTTTAGTAAGGTTCACTGTTTTCTTTTTTAACCAATCTTCACCAGGAAAAAAACCCAAATTGTTTTTAAAGAACAGATTTGTTTTTACTTTCCAGACAAAATTCCCAATTATTCAGGGCATATTTAAGTAATGGTAACTTAATTAGTGTTAGAAATGATTTAACTCTTGTTAGAAATAATTTTATCAAATATAGTTGTAAAAGAAAGCATTTTAGCTCTGCTATATGAGCAACCTTAAAACTATTTGATTAATGCCATTTCCTTGCTTAACTGTGCCATCTAGGATGATTACATCTGTGTTAGTATTAATACTGGTCTTTGTATAAAAGGACAGTTTTACATAATCATTTTTATGATTTAGTTTTGAATGTTTGAACCCCAGGAAGACTGGTAAACATCGTAGTGAAAACTAATGGAAATCCAGATAAATAAACAAGTATCTGAAAACAGTGGAGCCTTGGTATACAGCCTTTTTTCATGGCTGTGGGCTCATTAGTTCCAGTGACAGAAAATCATAACACTACACTAGCAGATATTAATGTAATGTCCATGTGTCCTCATAATTTGTTTAAATGTCCATATGCTTTTGTCATTTAACGTATACCGATATTGGAGACACATGTGCATGTATCTTGCTAACTCTATCACCCTAATAGAGAGTAATGAGACACCAGGGGCAGGAAACCCCAATGAGCTGCTGATAATGTACCAGATTGTGACCATTTACCTTTTGTGCTGGGCTGACAGCGGGTCTGGACATAGTCTTGCGTGCTCTGTGTATCATGACGGGTGCTGGAGCTATTGCATTTTTAGTGTCTGATGCCCCCTGTCCCGACGTAGTCCCTGTTGTACTAGGGTCAGTCCTTAATGCACCTGAACTCTGTGCACATTCTGATGCCGAGGCAGGGAGTGTTTTGGCCGTGTGTCCCCCTGTTGGTGAGCCCGAAGGCAACTGGTTAGTCCTGTGAGGGTAAACTCCCAGACCTGGCGTCGCTGCAGAGCCTTCCTGCTGCTTAAGAAGTATGAATCCATTGCTTCCAGTGACAGAACCGTGCGGAGGCTCCATGTCTGGCATGCCATTTTCATTTACCAAGAGTGAAGTCTTGTTGCTGCCTGTTGGGGAGCTGTGTGTCGGGCTCTTGTGCCTTGTGTCGTTGCATTCGGTGCCATTGAGCATTGCCTCTACCGTAGGGGAAGAAGCCAGTCTTCCTGATGCCTCTTTATCTCCATCTGCAAATCAAAACCAAAGGCATAATGCAAACTACAATGTAAGCAAGTCACTTTCACAAATTAAAAAAGTGCTTTCCAAGTTGATTTGGCCTAATACCTGATGTCTCCTCTCCATTGCTTTCTGGATCAAGTCCCTCTTTCCTTGCAGATGCAACCTTTTCCACACTGTCCTTGGCTAGACCAGCAGGCTGATGAAAAAAGAACACACGTGAAAGGATATTATGTCAAATTAATCTGTGAAAAAAAATCATTTAGCCTGTAAAATGTCTAAAAATCGTGAAAAATTGCCTATAACAAAATCCCGGTAGCCTCTTAAAGTGCTTGTTTTATGTAACCAAAAACCCAAAACACAAACTTTATTCATATACAATACTAGCACCCAAACAATTTATAAGGCCATTAACAGAAAATGGATCACCAACAATTTTGATAATTAGTTGATTCAAGTACTGTCTGGTTTTAGCTTTTCAAACATGATGATTTTCTACTTTTCTGTTTTTTTTATGTGAACTGAATATTTGAGGGCTTTAGGTGATAGCTCACAGTTAAAACAAACAAAAGCAGCAAACCCTCACATCTGATAAATTTAAACCAATAAATAGTTCATTTTTTAGCTTGAGAAATTAAATAATTATCAAAATTGGCAACTGACTAATTCTAATTTAAAAACCCTCTTTTCTTTGTGCTTTTTAGTGATGTGTCTTTGTCACAGTCAAAGAATATCAAGTAAGTACTGTCTTTTTTCATTTTATGCTACAGCCAACCACAATAGCAGTAGATGGCTGCTGCAGCTTCAAAAGAAATTTCAACTGCCCACAAACCATCTTTCTGTCTCACAGCGGGGAGCAGTTGAAGAGGCAGCACCAGGAAATGTAAAACTCTCTTCCTCCAGAGCACACTGTCAACCTTGTGCCAAGTCTGGGAAAAAAAATGCAAAGGACACAAAAGAGGCCCGAATCCACTAGATGACATGTTTTGCTTTCTTTTTGGGTCCATCTTTGCTTGTCAAAACCACCCCCTTTCTGATGAACTCACCAAACTTAGGAATCTTTGTAGACCAAAAGGTCAGAAGAGTGTGGACATAGGTCAGTTTGACATTGAAGAGCAGCCACCCACAGATACATCAACACAGAACAGAATGTCTTACACACTCATCGACATCATGTGAGGCTCAGACAGAGGAGAATAAAGGCAGATATAGGGACACACATGCTGACTGGGCCAAGTGTCATATCTAGTGAGAAGTAAAGAGCAGGAACTGAGTCTGAATGTCCCAAGAAAGCAGAGGACACATCTCTCCAGAGTCAGTCAATCAAAGGACCTAAAAGCTTCATTTTAACAAACTGATCCAACCAATTAAATTCTTTTCTCCAAGAGCTCTGACAGTCAAACCTACAGGTGTAACAGAGAGCATAGGTCTGGAAACCTACAAACAACTGAGACCCCAACTAAATGAACCGTCAGGACAAACTTCCCCAATCATTCTCCAAGCATATGCATCTGAGTCCCTGAGCCAAACACGGACATACACCCTGTCAAACAGCAACAAGAGTTAATCCGTGAACACCATGACTGAGGTGTTTCCCAAAGAACACCTAGACTGGGACAATCCCCACTGATGTATCTCAAGCCATCTATTGAGCACATGTGAGGGTAAAGAGAAGAAGAATCCAGCAGTTCCTTTTTTTCTTGGACATAGGAAAGCCAGTTACAAAAGAACACCAGCCTCATCTCTCCCCCTGGTGGTGGAAAGTGGAACATACACATTGGACACAGAAAGGAGAGGGGGGAAGGGAAGCAGAGAAGGCTGGCTGCAGATCTCCGCCATTTCGCAAGCAGATTGTTTACTGACACAATGCAGCCATTGCAGCAGTTTTCCACTAGATGGGGAACATAGTGGTTTGGAAGCTCATGGATGGGGTTATGGGAGCTGCTGAAAGAAGATCTAATTATGAAGCCAAGCCTATGGGTGCTACTTAAACCTTAAGTGGCTCATCAAAAAATGGAAAGATGTTAGAACAAACCAAAGTTTCAGCCTTGACTGCAAAAAAAGGCTCCAGTGGCTTAGAGTTTACACTCCAGACTGGACCTGCTTTTGGAACTGCAAATATGCTTGATAATCATTACAAATCAGCTCTTAACAGATTACATCTAATATTTCTCTTCCTATAAATATTCTAATGATTCAGTCATTCACTGTGCCTACAACATAATGCGAAGCTGGTATGTGTCAAAGCCTAGATGTTGGCACTGATGTGACCTATCTTTAGATCTACTGCAAGAGGTGTGTGGAAAAAATGAATTACCTAAACACAAAGGACAAACATTTGACAATCAGCCATTACACTGCCAGCAAAGTGCCAACGCCCTAATGAGTTAAGACGATAACTAAGCACAAATGAATTCGATGCAGCCTAATAAAACAAAGGATGAGTTGCCTTCCTCCCCCTCTAAAGCAGCGGCTCCCGCATTTTCTGCATATGAGCCCTTAAAAAAATGGAGCAGTGCCTACCCTCATCTATGGGCTGTTCCCTATGTGCTTTTCCCTTCTTAGATGGATTTGTTTGAATGTTCTCAAAAGCCCTGAGGAGTTTGAAAGTAGTCAGTATCTCACAAAAAAGTCAAGACAAAAAAAAACTTACTTT
>NW_018128038.1:577887-599757 GCF_001952655.1 Monopterus albus
GCAAATCATCTCACAGATCCTCAGTTATCTTGTAACTCCTTTCACAGTCCAGAATTGTGAACCACAGTTATAAAAAAAAATGTCATAAAGCAAAACCCACAAATATGAGGCATCCTGGTGGCCTAAGGCCCTGAGACGCTGACCATGCAATCACAACAACCTCAGATCCAGTTCAGCGTGGCATTCTTCCGCTCTACCCTCATTTCCTGTCACTTTTCAACTGTTCCGTAGCCAAATAAAGGTAATCATGCCCCCCCAGAATGCTTTCCTTTGCACAGACTCTCAAAAAATGTCCAGAATTATGCCAATGATTTACCTGGCCAGTGAGTAAATGTGCAAACTGACAGATCAAGAAAGACAGCAGTTGTGGAGATCAAATCTTGCAGCTGGTAAACATAAAATCTCAAACTCCAGCAGCCTTTAGATTGATAAGCAGTCACTGCAACCTATGTTCTAGTATATTCCTGATCCCATAGCCTAGGCTGCACAAGCATCCCGTCCCCAGGCACCTCATTAGATACTAACCATGAGAGATATAGTCTACTGAGAAAGCAAACAGGAGGTAAGATAAAAGATAAGGTAAGACAAAAGAAGACTAGGTCTGAGTTTTAAAAAATCTACTGTAAGGTAGTTTCCAGAACTTCAGGTTAGACTTTCCTTCTCGAAGAATGGCATCATATTTCATGTGATGTGATTGCTCTAAATACAGCTGTTGTGCTAATCCATCAAGAGCTGTCTCCAACACTACTATCCAATATGTTACACTTAAATCTCTCTTTGACACAGCAGCACTGCTGCAAAACAAAAATCACACTGCTCCTCAATTTCAGGAATCAAAAGTAATCAGCTGCTGATAATGAAGTGCATCTTATAAACTAAGAAACCACCTCAACGAGAAGACAGCAAGATCTCAGACCAGTTGCTTTTAACTTTTATAGAAAATGGCCAAATGGAACTGGAAATCAAAGATAATGCATCTTCTCAGACCGTTCAAAGCCAACCAGTGGTGAAGAGATAAAGCTAACATGTCTTTTCCCTTGTGTACCTCCAGGAAGCATCATACCTGCTCTCTTCTCATGGCCTCCATTGAGAAGAAGAAGGCGTCAGAGAGGGGGTGAATGTGAGAGAGTGTGTATGTGTGTGCGTTTGAGAGAGAGAGAAGGAAGAGGGAGGACAGAGAAAGGGAGAGAGAGCGAGAATGTGTCGAACAGACGGTTCCTCTTTTCCTTTTCTTTCCCCGCATGCACATTCACCTCGTCGGTCATGTGACCTGGTGGCTCCCTCTACCGGTCCTCTTCTTCAGAGGGTCTCCACAGAGCATGCTCAGTCAGTTCAAGCTGTAACACTGCTCCATTGCTTTAATGTGGAAGGCCTCATTGCCACTGAAGATATCCACCATAAAGTCACTAAGACTGGAGAAATACATTTAAAAGTCCAGCAAAATCTACACCCAACTGTTTGGCTCTCACATTTCATGTAAAACCATTCGTCAGCTGTAGTTTTTCACAAATAAGTCAGAATCACTCACTGATTTAAAAAAAAAATACTGTTACTGTTTTTCCATATTACCATTCTACTACTGCTACCAGCTACTTTTTAGCTGTTGCATTTGTGTTGTTCTGGTCTTTTTTTTCCCAATGTAAAATGGAAATTGTGTTGGTCAATCAAATTTTGAGAAGAAAAAAATGATGTCATAGCCAAAGTACATGCACAGCCACTTCAGGAGCACCAAGGGAAACAAAAACATATAGAGTAGAATGATACAATCTCCAGAATCAAACCAGATGACACAGAGGAGTCTGACGTGGCTAACTATTTCCATTGTGGAGATCAGACCCCACCCAGACCTCTCAACAGGAGAGTCTTTTGTCTCCACTGAGCTACGGGCCAATGAAGGCAGCAAAATGCAACTATGCAAGGCCATGCAACACATAATAAAACTGCTACTTCTGAAAAACACTTCCAAAAACAACTACAAAAAAAGGGGAACAGATACAGTAAACTGAGCTGGAACCAGCACATACCTGACATCTTTTGCATAATTAATGACAAACAATTATCATTAGAATTGAAGAGGTTTGTGACTTCTCAAAGTGACGAGATTTCTCTCCAGGGGATGTGTTAGACATGGAGGAATGCAGTTGTACTGATGTTGGTGGCTTCTCCTGTTTCACAACTGAATGAGGACAAACAGAATAGCCCTGACATATGATCTCAGGTTTATCAACTTTCAGAAATTGCTGCACAAAAAAGGAGAAGTTCGTCCCAGTGTTTCCAGCAAGTAAAAATTCAGAAAAATCCATCAGATACTGTACAAGAGAGGTGAAAAAGCCACCAGGGTGTACAGAACCCATTCACAGTGTTCAACAGGAATAGTTGGTTTATAAGGCATGCAACACTCAAAACACACAAAAGGACACCACCCATAAACAAAGAACAATTCACCTGAAAGAGAAGCTACTGCTGACAATAACAGTGCTGTATCCTGTACATAACAGGGGTGTGATGATACACTTAGCCCAAGAGACGAGAAGATACACGATATTGGGTTCATGACCTGAACTCTTTGCAGTTTTTAGACATGCTACCAGCAATGCACCAGGAACGGCAATGCAGTCTGTCCATTGGTCCACCACTTCGGTCCTAAGTGCTCATATAGAGCCGAAGTAAAACTGGAGTGTCCGTGTTGTGCTCTGAAAGAAGGAAAACCCTATTCAAAATCCAAATGAGATTTCTAATCTGGCCAATAACTAAAAAGCCAGCCTGGGAACACTGCTGTTTTCAATAGTATGCTGTGAGTTTCATTACATTTGCTTACACTATGGTATGGAGTTTATTGTGGAATGTATCAGATTTGGCTTTTCTCAGCTTCTTCTGTGTTGTTCCAATGCAAGCAAAAGAAATAAACACGAGAATACCAAAGAATTTGTGATTGCAACCATTTTTTGGAAGAAATGGTGTGTTATCTGAAAGAAGTTCAGGGGTGCCAATATTTTGGGGCATGACTGTATTTCTTTGAAACAACATATTATTGACACTAATGCAATATTTTTGTTTTTCCCAAGCTTTAATGAACACATTCATCCGTGAGGATGAACTGTTCCCACTTTGTGGCATGCAAAATGTTAACTTTTCACACAAGGTATCTCATAATCTAACAGACCACTATAAAGTTTGATGAACAAATTCAATATCCCAAAGGGATAAACCCATGACATCATGGCCTTTCCTGTAGCCAACTGCTGGTAAAACTCTCGAAAACCAAGATCATCAGTACGTTTTGTTCCTCATGGTCATTTAAACTGCTGGAGTGTAATGAACACTACACCCTCTAGAAGCTGTAGGGTGCAGCATTACACCTTTACTCTGTTGCTAAAGATTTCAATGATGCAGTTGTTTTCTTTGTTACCCACAAAAGCTATGCTGCATTTCCACTATTGCACCTCTTCGCCCCTTATGTTCCTGGTACTTGATTATAGTATCCTGAGGGGTGCCGTAATTTAGCTCCTAGAACGTACCTCCAAAGCAGGCCAAGTGTAGTGGAAACAAACGCAGAACCTGTGACAAGCGTTACTTGGCATGACAAGTTTCAGTACATTCCTACAATGAAAAAACCCTGTAAACTAATGTTTTCAGCAGTTTTGTGACTACTAAATAAAGTTGGCCCTGATCCCAATCAGAATTAAGAGAGGGATACTGGGTATCTGCCAACCAAAGGACAGAGGCACACCAAACCAACGTGACAGAACGAGCAGCGACGTAGGCCAACTGTTGTCACCTCGGGTCACCTTTTTCTGGGCCAGTTGGGTCAAAAAAGTGGCACTTGGAACACACACGCACAGACTACAGCCAACAGCCAACTAGCATGCATGTTCTGCATCTGCATGAGAGACATTGCTCTCCCTGCCAGCAAGTAGCATTATCTGGATTTGCCAATCAGAAAGGGAAAGAAGTGTTATCTGCGGATATACAAGCTTTAAACAAAGCAGCTCATATTCACAACAGCTACTGTTTATAGCTGCTTCTAATGGAGAAAAAAGTACACCTGCTAAGACGTTACAGATGGAGATGTCATTCTCTGTCCTTGGTCTTTTGGTTATGGAAGAAGAAAGGAGGCTGTGGAGGCAAAAAACAAGGAGAAACTGCACTAAATGGGTGAAATCACAGATACTACAGTGACAGTCTCAAGGAGCTTTCCTGAACATTTCTCTTCTCGTGCGTTGATTCACCTAGCTTAACAGCTAATCAACGTAGTCTGCTACCAACTCAGCCTGCTGAATCAGGCAAAAAGCCTCCGCTGACAAGGTCCGACTAATGCCAATGGTGCAGGACACACTGCAAAGACAAGGGCAGCACATATTTACCAATGGCCCGACAGTGGCCGATGGCTAACTGTTGGCTTGGAGTGTCACGGGCCAAAGAGCTGATCGATCACACTGCAAAGCACCAACATTGGGTTTCACATGATCTGCGATCGGCAAAGCAGTGAACTCAGATGAGTCACGCTCTTCTGCTTCTATGCAGGAAGACATCACCGCTGTTTGCATCAGTTATTTTTGGTAATTTTAAGACAATACTTGATTTGTTAAAGTTCACAACCTGCCATGATGTTATCATACATTTCTCCAAGTACAATAACACAGAAAAAAAATTAGGTGATTCAGTCAGCAAAATGCGAGTAGACTGGGGGCGTCTCACCTGATAATTCAAAATAAATACAACTGCAATTCAGTGAAATGCAAATGAAATATATGGCACTTACTTTAAACACTAAGAGAATGTTTAAGGCCTATAAAACAAAGATCTTTCACAAAAAAAAAAAAAAAAAAATTAAATAAGCCTCTGAAAAGGGGCTAAAAACTTGTGAATTCCCAGATTTATGAATATTCAAATCTACACTAAGGAGCCTGGGCATCACACACTGCCCACCAGCAATGCTTCCCCAAGGTATACCAGTGAAATCACTGTGTATCAGGATATGATGGAAGGATTGAATATTGGAGAGATTCAGCCATATACGTTTGAGCTTTGCTCAGACCCACACTCTGATCAGGAGTTTGTCTGCTGTTCACAAGGATCAGCAATAGAAACATGTCTGGGTCTGCCTCCTCACTGCGAAGGAGACAGTCCCAGGTGGGGCCAGCATCTGTTAAGTGTGGTTAGAAGAAGCAGCTTTATTTTATTGTCATTGTAACATGTACAACGAAATTTTGTTTGGAGCCAAGGGCCACTGTGTGCATACGCACCACCATCATGGGCAACTTAGGGGGTTCAGTGTCTTGCCCAAGGACACTTCGACATGTGGACTGCAGACACCAAGATTCGAACCTTCAACCTTCCGGTTGGAAGACGACTGCTCTACCCAACGCACCACTGTCACACCAGTGTCTTATTTCTGTAGAACATTAACCGTTAGCTTGTAACTAGTGGCTAAAGCTCCGGGGGACAGTTTACATCAAAAAAACTGCGCAGTCTGACATATTTGCTGTCAATATATAAAACTTCCACTCCCACTCCTGGTCACTGACAAGTTGGTTCTGACTGCTCTAACACCATAAGTTTCAAGTTTCTCACCACATTTTGTTTGGTCATAGATGTTTGAACCTCTGAGTTCAGGGAAGCAACCAGACGACTGTTCCCTTCCCTTCATCAAAGTAATGTAAAAATAGCCTGCAAGTGTTAAGCCTGCACATACACTAGGCAGTACAATGCAGGGCAGATATTTGTAGGGTATAAAAATCTCTAATCAATACAGTAATGTGAAACTATGGCCTCATTAACAGGTACTGATTTTTGGAATTTGAGAAATAATTGATATTCATAGAATGTATGAATTTGGAGTTGTTTAAAAATGCCTTTAATAGAGCTGACAGCTGAATAGCAAGAATAAAATAATAAGTAATGTAAAGCATTTTTGCTGCAGAGTAATTAAAATGCAATTGATTTTTCAATGAGTAATGTGCATTCAGTAATTAACTGCAGTTTTCAAGTAACCTGACCAATAATGATCAGGGCTCTGCCTAATGAATTAATGAAGCTGAACTCTTATACTTTGTTACAGGTATAGGTATTGTAAATTATGTCATCTGCATGGTGGAGTGTTGTTAAACATTAAGGCTGGTACTGTACATGTACCATGAGAGGATGACCTCTTAGTTTATGTGTGGACAATGCAAATTAAGTCAGTCTATAACAAAGGTTCTATCACGCAGGAAGTAATGTGTTTTCCACTTTTTTTTATAATGTCAAGAATCGAAATCAACAACAATTTCTCTGTAACTGGTAACTATTTCAACTTTTCTTATGACTGAAATAAACTGCAGGGTCTGAGACAATTTTGTGCACCAGAAAAAAAAAAGTATCTGTCAGTGAGAGGTGGCAACAAAGCAAACATACTGATCAAAGATGAGGGTAAATAGTGGTTCAGAAGCCTAGCTCTAGGCACGTATGCATGAACAAAACAGATCTACAGATAGGGAGACTGAGGGCACTTGTGCCTATTGGTAATTAGGGCTGCAATTACCTGCCATCTACCTTTGTCAGAAAATGTTTGTCAATTTTGCTTGGAAAGCAACTGAAACAAAGAAAGAAACACAGGGACAGCAACTGAAACAACTGATCACTTATTAAACAGATTCATTTAGGCCTTGAATCAAACATGCAACACCCAATAAGTAATGTAAATTTCAGCAGTAAAAAAAAAAACATCTCAGTAGAAATATTTGATCAGATAAAACCAAATCCATCTTCTCAACCGCATACCACAAGGATCTGTTAAGAATGTCATGAGGTTTGTTTTTTTTTTTGTAATTTGGGTGATCTGCCCTTAAGGTCACCCACTGTGCGTGTCAAACGCATCCTCATATCACACAATACAGAATGATGAGTGCAAACGGAAGTGGCTGCAAACCTCTATGCCCTACTCCTTTCTTTACAAACCTCTTATATACTCTCAGCAAGCACATCACAGCCGCTGTTCGAGCGACCTCTGCCGAACAAGACTGGATCGTAGCTCTCGAAAAAGGAAAAAAGAAACAAAGACTGAAGCTCTGAAACATTTGCACATCTCTGAGATAAAGTAACCGAGCGATCAGTTTTGTCCATCTCTCTGATTAATCCTTAATCTAACAGCAAAACAATGCAACTTGTTATAGCTTGCCGTCGACAGGTTTGCACCGAAAGAAAACATGACAATAACTGCACATAGCTAACACAGACAAGGCGAAACCAGGAAAATAATATCTGATAAAATTTGACTGTGTAAAAAATAATTATGTTAAGAGTATGAATATTGGCTTAAGAGCTGGCGCCATAAGTGTACAGTAAAAGGTCGTAGCAGCACTACCAATGTTGCCTTCCTTTGACTGCATCAATTATCATGTAGCGAGCAGGCTGCACAGCACAGGGAGGATAACATTATCAGCCGGACATTTAGCCGTAATGTTCCAGACTACACTGTGACTAGTTTCTGTCGTTTAGAGAAGACGATAACCTCAAAAATCTCTTTTTGTGTGCATTTAAGAAAGTGACCACATTCTGCTAAGTGGCACCACTGCTAACTAGCAGCTAGCTAAACAGCAGTGTACAATTTAGCCATCAGCGAGCCGGTACTAGGCAATACAGCTAAAACCATAATAATGTAATAATGTCTGTTAAAAATGCATGCATATCTATCTGAGGTTTATTTTGAATCGCAAAATCGCTGGACAGAGGCAGGACAGTGACATGAGCCTGGGCCATGTATGATCAAACCCCGAAAAAGAACCTCCAAAGCGCCCGCATGGACTATTCAGGTTCCGGGGCGCAGCATCTTCCTGCACATTCAGTTGCCCTCCGGTCCCGCACAAAAGCAAGACACTCAAGACTGGAATGTACAACAAACTGACAACACGACACCAACAATTTGCCCGTTTATAAGGAGGTTCTGGCTCCCAGGCGGAATATAGCTAGGAAAACTGTGCGAAAGTAAGACAAGCTTGGCATAAGGCTCACACACTCACCTCGGTCCCTACCGAAGCCATGGTGCCTGGACGTAAACCCCGCCCACCAGCGATTACGTCACAGTTATTGGTTTGCAGACGTTGTAATACCACACCTGGATATCAATATTGTCAGAAATAATATTAATACCCTAATTATAGCAGCCTATAAATATTAAAATAATAGAGAAGTGAATTATGTAATAACAGAAAAAATGCAATTCCAAAGTAAAAAAGACAGCACAATTAAGTGGCCTAGCTACAGTATAGCATACTGAAAATGATAGCCTACTACAGTAGACTAAAGGCACCACAATAGTCTTTTATAGAATCAAATGTATCCAAATACAAACCCACCACCAAATTCAAAACACAAGACTGGAGTCAACCATCCCAAACTGACTGATTTTCAGTCAGTGTTTCTAACCTCACTAGATAATGTTGTGAAACAGGACAGCACTGGTGTGATCACAGCAGAACCTTACAAAATATATTTTCATGAACAACTACATGGCACAAAGTATGTGGACATACAGACATTATAAATTTTGAAACCTAGCTCAGGAGCCACAAGAGTCTCACGAGCATTAGAGTAGTCAGCCACTGATGCTGGGTGGTAAGACCATGGGTCCCAGAAGGCATGCCACTTCATCCTAAAGGTGTTGGATGGGGTTGAAGTCAAGGTTCTGTACAGACTAGTCATGTCCCTCCACACCAAACTAGGAAAATCATTTATTCATGGACCTGCATGGCTTTGTGTACTTTGGCATTGTCATGTTGAAACAAGGTACCTCTTCAAAACATTGCCACAAAATTGAAATCATACTATGTTATAAAATATCATTGTTTGCTGTAGCATTAATTTCCCTTCACTGGATCTAAGGTGCCCAAACTACAGCAACAGACACTGACCAAAATAAGACAGGTTAATTTCACAACTGGTGGACTGAAGGAGGTGTTTGACCAGATTACTTCAAAAATCACATCTGCCCAGTCCAATAGTTATTACCCTGAAGGAACCATACCATGCACGCACAGACTCCTAACATACAAAGAAACCACACTGAGCGACATCAGTTTCCTAGTTAAAGTTTGGCTCCTGTGACTGATAAGACTGCACATCACATTCAAAACTAACAAAAACTTGGAGGCCGAGAAGTGGAGGCCATTAAAAAAATTGCTCCAGGCCAACACACGAGACAACAAAACCAACGTGAGCCCTTGCTTAACTTCTGTCTAAATATTACCCCAGCTTTTTTATGGACAGAAACAAATGTGCCATGCGTTCACCAGTTTGCCTGGTGTTAGCAGCTAACTTGTTGATTTCATAGGTGTTTGGTGTACTTTCACTACATGTATCTGTCATAATAGATATAGTTCATTTACAGATTAAACTTTACATAGAAAAACATCAAAAACATGTGATGAACTTATAAAATATGATGCAATTTTGAAACCTGACGTTAACTTAGTTATAAATTACAGCCCCACCTTGAACAGCTGCCTTTAAAGCATTGCTTATATGTTAATGCATCAGTAATAACAATCCAGTGGTGTAACAATACACACAGTTTTACTTTTACCTAATGTAATATATAAGGAATTCAAAAATATCATTCATCTGAAATAAAGCAATCCCTAGAATAGCAACATGGCAAGTCAGCAATAGAAAGCCCAAATAACAATTTAAGGAATATTAAGTTCAGTCATTCTGATTAGATGTGTCATTAAACAAAAGCATTGTAACACCTGCTACACCCATTAATTACAGTCCTGCCTATAAGCTACCAATGATCTTCAGGCAGTGGAAGACTAATAAACTACTGAAGGCTGTTTTGGTTGTCAAATCATTGTCCAGAACTGAACATGGGGATCTCCTCTTTCTAGCTTCCAGATGCAGGGCCAGCATGTTTGTCCTCCAGTGTCTCTTGTCAACTTGTACTATAAATAGCTAGTGTTTTGATGCTACAAACTCCTTTGCTGGAGAAGTGGGGTTAGTCTTTTTGTTTAATATCTTTTCTCCTGGTTTTTCCTTATTTAGGAGTTTAGTTAAGCTTTATGTCTTTTGTATGTTTTGTTTTTGGATAAGATAACACAAAGTGTTTAAGCTAGTTGGGTTTTTTTATTTTTATTTTGGCTGGACCCACCCTGAAGAGATGGCAAATATTACTTTTCACTCTTCAAGTTCATTCCTGACCTTGGAAACAGGGTCCATACTGTTCTGGATCTTTTGATCATATCATAGGATCTTCTTCAGCAAATGGAGTTGTCCTGTTGTCTTGGAAACATAGATGTTCACATTCCTGTGAGCAATTTAAGAATAGAATAGAAAGAAACCATTGTTAATGTTGTGAGTATAATAACACCTTGCATGCTTTTCCTAGTATGGCAAGTCTAAATGTGTCCTGGGAGTCCTATTGCTTACTTCTCTGCATTAAGGACATACTTTTATTTCACTTAAATGTTATTATACTTATTTTCATTTTTATAATAAGCAATCAAGCTATTACAGCCATCACTATATAAAAACACATAACATACTGAATGATGACTTGTGGAATATGAACCCAGCAGTGCCATGATCAATATGACAAATCAATGATAATAATTTGTTTAAAAATGTACAATAATTACACTAATATTGACAACAATGTAAAACTCCCGGTTGAATTACACTATAACACTTATAACACCAGTTTCCTTATGATAGTGAGCACCGGCATTAAGATCAGAGGTTTACATTTTACTAACACATTTCACTAATGCCACATTAAGGCTGAGATACAGCTAGAAGTCTGAAAAGCCTCACATGACTATACTAGTCTGGAGGGATACATTTCAGTCTGGTTATTTAAATCTGCTTTATAAAACAATTTCCTGCTAAAAGACCTGACCGTAAACAAGGTTTAATGAAACCTTCTGCTAGATCTCATTGCCATGTCTCTTACCACCAGGTGTCCTCCTTGGCTTCGTCTTCCTCCATAAGAGTTACACTCTCAACTTATGTGAATTGTTCTCCTCCATTTATTCATGATACCTAATTAATTTCCTCTTTTTTCATTTCATGCTATCATGTTCTCTCTTTGTGATTTCAGCATATCCATCTGTCAACATACATTTCTATGAGCTGACAGTTCAACTGGACACATTGTAAATAGCTACCCCAGTGAATCGAAAAGAAAGGGAGAAAAAACAACATTGGCTCATTTCCATATATCCGAAATTGAAATGTTTCTATAGTATCCAATAGCAAACCAGTACGTTATACTTTTTTTTTAAGTAACTGGTGCAGAGGAAATTAAGAAAAAGAAAACAAACAAATCTAAAGACAGCACAGCTATAATTAACATCTGAATGAATATAATGGTAGATCATTGTTTAGATTATATTGTAGAAGAGAAGAATGTGGCAGTGCACAGTACAATTGAGCAGCCTACTTACAAATAATGACTGGTTTTTAATCATTTGAAAAATATATCAAAATGTAGACAATTAATATCTCAAGAGTGTGAGGTTGGTTCATGCAAATAAAAATATGGCCATCTTATGCAATGTGGTGTGTTGTTAAAGATGACACTGCACCACAGTTGGGCTGCCATGCATTTTAATGCAAAGCACGGTGAGTTTCAAGCTATTTGCCAACCACCAGCAGAGGGTGCAAGCGCAACAAATTCTATGTGAAGTGTTTAAATCCAGAAGGCGAAGAAGTAGTCTGCGTGGTCGGTATCCGGTAGAATCGTTTTTGGTTCAGGTGTTTGGGCAACCCTAAAGCCGACGGGTACGAGCGCCTCGTTTAAAGCACTTTGCGGGGAAAGGCGCGTATGCTTCGTTACATGACGGGCTCCTGGTACGGTTAGCTGAACCGGCTGACGCTGCGAATTTAAGGCTAGATAAGTCGCACACAACCTTAGCCACGGCTTTAACTTATAGTTAGACAAACGTTAGCTAAAAGTCCGACATGACACAACAAGCTGCTGCTCTGCAGACCTACAACAATGAACTTGTTAAATGTAAGTGACTGTTATTCCAGTACTTAGCTAATTTGGTACGTTAGTCTTTGAAAATTGCCCGAAGGTGACAACTTTGGCGGTGCTGTGAACAGTTCTGTAATGACAGTTAGCTACGGTAAACTTCCAGAATATTTGCCCACAGACAGGGAAGATACTTCGCAGTCTTAATTGGGACCTGCCAGCTACTCTGGCTAGCAAACGGGGTGATACTGTACAATCTGATTAAAATACGCAGATGGAAACCAGCTTTAACTCTTTGCAGATCACATACAACCAATTTATTTGTGGTAACAACTCAACAGCCAAAGTTATCTTAGTTTTCGAAGGAATGAAAAATAGTACCGATTTAACACGTTACCTGATCAACAGTAGCGGTGTGACTACATGAGCCCAACTCTAGAATAATCAAACAGTCCAAAACTCGAAGAAAATCAGTGGACAATTATAAAGAAGAAAAACAAGCAGCAACTCTTCACATAAAAAGCTAGAACTGAGTGTCATCTGTATTTGATAAGCAACTTACTTGGTGTTGAATTTCTTTGTTAGGCTAATTGAAAGACTAAAATGATTTTCCTTTGATGCGTTTTTGAAATGTGTAGTTTTCTGATTTGTTTTACTAACAACGCCATCATCCGTCACTGGCCTTAAGCTGATCATGTGAGGCTCTGGTGTAGTAAACCCTTTGTCTCCATTAGGTATCGAGGACCTGTGCTCCAAGCGGGATGAGCTGAACCGTCAGATCAAGCAGGAGGAAGAGGAGAAGGAGCGGCTGCAGCATGACATCAGCGTCCTGTCCGAGAAGCTGAACAGAGTCAACGAGAGCCTGGCGCAGAGACAAGCTGCCCGAGCCACCTTTAATCGCACCATCAAGGAGACAGAGGCAGCATACAGCAAGGTGTGTGTTTCCACTGTTCCACAACAGCCGTTGTTGAAGTATTTATTAAAGTTTTTGGACCATTTTAATCCACTGATTTTGCTTAAGCACGGAATAGGTGAGAGTTTTCTGTTTTAGTTTCAGGTGTCCAGAAAATGTAAAAAAAAAAAACAAACAAAAAAAAACATGGTCTTATGCTGAGTCCAAAGGGACTCCATTAAACTTTTCATAAAAAGGGTTATTGGCTCCAGAATATCCAGAAAAACCCATTTTTCTCCATTTGACTTGACTTGAAAACTAGAGGTTTGACCCTCTGGTGGCTCAAAAGACATCAGGTAGAGTAGCTTTAACCCAATGGACCAGTTGCTGTTTCGTGGCCTGCTGATGGCAGCATGCAAAGCTTCCTAACATGTTGATAACTAGATGTTGATGGCTACTGGTGTGAGCTGGTGGTGTCATACACAGAAGTGTATAGTGAGGTAGCTGATGAAGCTTGTAGAGCTGCAGCTGTTAGCAGGTCAGTCAGGTGACAGAAAACTAATTGTAAACTGATAATGAAAAGAAATATTACTTGCAGCCCTAGTGGGTTTTGTGAGATACTGGTAGTGCTGGCAATATGCTGATTAGCTTAGTATATTAGTTAGCCCAGGTAGCTGCAGGTAAAAAGAGAGGTTATTTTGGTGACACTGGAACACTCGAGCCTTCTCAGTATGGTGGGCCCAGCTCAACCAAACACTGGCTACTGGGAAGGTGCCCATCTCATGACTTGTAGTCTCACCTGCACCACACACAACTTCATACTGAAAGCATTTTCTTCATCAGTAAGACAGGTCAAGGGGACAAGGTTTCTCATACAAAAGGTGTAGATAATTAGCGGCTGCTTGTAGACTGGTGGTGCTAAATAAACAGCCATAGCATTCTGTCAAGCCACTTAGGCCAACTAATATTAGTTAGCCTAAGCAGATACAATGCAGATAAAATGCTTTAACTTGTCTTTAAACTTATGATGCTCTAAAGGCAGGTTAAGTCAGGGGTAGAGATGATGGCAAAGGGTTCAGTAGGTTTACAGTGGCACTGATTCCCATTATACAGCCTTACCTTTGGTCAGATTATCTTTTAGTCCTGGCTTCCATAGGAATATTCAGCCAACACAACATGTGTACCGTTAACAGACCAGTGAAGTGACTATGCTGCTTCTTGGCCAGTGTTTTTTCGTGGTGGTTTGTTTGTACTTGAGTTAGTGACGCACCATGCTGTTGTTCTTCTGCAGCACTTCTGTCTCACACAGGCACGTTCCACTTACTGATGCTGAACTCCCTGAGTACTCGCACTAATCACTGCAAACAAACTCTCTAAAGCTGCTCTTATTAAAAAAACAAGGCAGTGCCTAGCTCCCTTTTAAATAACTTGGAGCACATACCACACTATCAACTGTGCGTGGTCTAGGTAATGTTTTACTACTTCTGCTACTAATTGTGAGTTTCTTTCTCTCCTATAGATCCTGGAGAGTTCGCAGTCTCTTCTGAGCGTCTTGAAACAGGAGGCGGGAAACCTCAGTAGAGCTACAGAGCCTCGGAGGAAGGAGCACTAGGAACTGTTGCTCCTTTTGACCACAACCACACGTCTCACTCTGACTCTGCACTTTTTATGCAGTTTGGACTATTTGTAATATATCTTACTGATCAATGGTAAATTCTTAAATCCAATAAATGTTTCATGTCACTGCTGTGATTCTTTATTTTAAACAAAACACAACAGGGCAGATGTTTTCATTTCCAATTTAAACTTACTGTCAGATCTCATCAGTGCAGCATCTAAAAGGTATTTCCCAGGATGGAAATGATGCATACACAGTATTCACATTTGTGAAAGTTTTCTATTTATTGAGCTTTCATTTGTACAAGTATGACATCACTTAGCTTTTTTTTCTTTTAATTTGTTCAAATCATTTGACAATAACTTTACAATAAGCACATCTGCTGCGATGTAAATGTCACCGACAAGGGGAAAATGAAATGGAGTCACTCCAGCGTGACCAACATAAGATGCTCAGTTTGCAATAGGAGGAGACAGGTGGGAAAAAAACATGGACAGAGGTGATGCCCAACATCCTCGCCTCTCACCCACATGCACACTTCAGAAGTCAAGTCATGTGTTTCTATGTAATGGCCATCAGAGAAGTTCTTGCTGGTGCCAGTTAAGACAATCAGTGCAGTTTCCCACAATTCAATCTTTGGTCCTTCAGGTTACAGAAAAACGGAACAAAAACATAATTCCCACAAAGAGTAGACGTCCTCTTTGAGGTTTTGGTTGAAGGCAGCAGTGACCACAGATGGGTCATCTGACCACAGCTCACCAGCCGGTCCGAGCGAGACTTTCAATGAGCCGAGCTCATAGTGAAGGACAATAATGTATCATGGATGTTTCAGCTCCATATCTACAAACCATGTGCACTTTGCAGGTTTGTTGATTATTATCAAATGCATTCCTTGAAGTTTCCAGCTGTTTCAAGCAGCTGTTGACTTGTATTTATACACAGCCAACTTGACAAGTTAAATATTGTGTTAAAGTGTTTTTAAATATTTTTCCAAAGAAAGGTTTTTCAAATGACACCCAGCCATAAAGCTTTATGTTGGAATGATAATGGAACTTAATGTACACTGCAATCATACAAGTGTTGAGTGTTCTTGAAGGATTTATGTATTAGAAATACATTCAAATTTCTAAAAGACTAACATGGTTTGCTAATATTTAGCAGTGATAGAATCTATATGCAGTTTATGGTCAAAGGTCAAGAAAAAGCCAGCATTCGAGAGTGGAACATGCAAACATGTCTGCCTCAGAGGGTGCCATGTTGATCGAAGGGGTAAAATATACACAGGTATGGTCCTTCAAAGGGGGAGGGGGGGACTTCAGGACAAAGACGAAGCCCTGTGTAGAACGCTGCAGTGGGTCTGTTTACAATTTGTCATCACAGCCACAAGGCCCCGCAGTCAAGCTGTGGCAGAGTAACAGAGTGGTCATTGCATTCATCGGCAGTGTATTCATCATGTAACTGAGGAGCTCTATTCCAAAATGCTATTCATTCATACTGTTAAAATCATTTTGTACAAAAAGAAAAAAAAAAAGTTACTCCGCCATCCAACGGCTTAAAATTCGGATTCCTATTGTATCTGACGTGCATTCAGTGGTTGTATAGTAACAGTGCTGATTGTAGCCATTGTTTTGAAACAACTCAACTGGACTTCTTGTGAGTGCACATTTCCCCTGTTCCTCCTCATGAGGTGCAAAACAAAGCAAAATGACAGTGCAAAGACATTTAACATCCAAGACTCCAGACCAAACAAATCATTCCTAAATTCATCAGACAAAGGCCAAATTGAACCTGAACAAATTTCATCTGAATGGAGAACCACAGTGAATCTTGGTGGAAACTGTACAACAATACTGGCTGAAGGACCTACCCTGGGAGTATAAAGAACGAATGTGAGGCTGTTGCGGCAACACTTTAATCAGTTGGCATTGTGAGTAAAAAAAAAATCATCTGGAAACTTGGTGCATTCTGGTATATTAAAACAAATCAAAATAAAACAAAAAAATCACTACATATTCTTCCACACACACACACACACAATGTTCCATTGACTCTCCCAAACATGCAATATCATCATCATCACTGTTTCCTTCATTACTTCAAATGGACCAGCTTCTGTCGCTGTGGAATGTCAAAGTACATGAGGTCTGACTGGGGGTGGTGGGGCTGTTTACCCTTCTGGTTTCTTCCACTCCAGCAAATGTCTTTACAAAAAATGTTTTGTTTTTTTTTTGTTGTTGTTTTGTTCTTGTATATGAGCAGGTCTCAGACATGCAAACTTCAACTTTAAGCAGGAATAAATACACATGAAAACAGAGAACGGTGTGAGGACGTCTAACAGCTTCTGACAAAACATGACAGATATTTTGATAGAAGATATACAGAAACATTCTACAGCATGTTTTTGTTTGTCACCAGCAATACGGACATAAAGACATTATTGGCCAAGGTCACTTTTTTCAAGCAGTTAATCAGATATCAGAGTTGCTACCGACACCAATCTTCCTCAGGGTACACGAGTGGGTTGGAGTTTGCTTGCCGTTCGACTCTTTTACCAAACGTCCAGCAGCTTCAATAGATCATAGTTTGCCAGAAATGATACAGAGAGGCATACAGGAGCTTTACAGTAAGAGGACCAACTGAGGCATTGGCTGAAATCAAAACATGCATATACAAAAATAAAACAAAAGACAAAAAAACTACAATTGTGGCACTGTTTTAACAATTTTGTGTTCGAGTCTGCCATCGATCTACTGTATGCAGTATGCAGGTGGACGTGTCCTCCATGTTTCTGAAGGACGTCCTAATGACATGTTTCCATGCTAACACTGAACTCTGTCACCGTGGCAACACCTACACATGGGCACTGGCGGCTTCCCGTTCCTTAGCGGAGCTCTGTCACTTGCATTCAGCTCGGCAACATCTTCCGAAAACCTGACAGTGAGATGCAGACATGGAAGCAGGGGGAAGGTGAAGCCAGCGGAGAGGGAGACACACGTCTCTCCAGATTTTGACAATCGATTTTGTTGATATCTTTTGGATGAGGAAGGAGAGAGGCTGACAGATCAACTGTCCAGGATTGTTGGGGAAAGACAGTCCAGCTGCTTTTGGAGTTGCTGCATCAGGAAGAAGACGGGAGTCTAGCACCGGTCACCTGGCAGCAATCGGTCCTGCTCTGATATGCAGCGGAGAGCGTGGCATGTGGTGGCAACGTGGCAACCAAAAAGGAAAACCCACTGTGTTTCCTGTCTGATCAGAGGATGTGCTTCGAGACGTCTGGAGTGTAGAGCTGGAGGCAGGTCAGACCTGGTCCCATAGGTGCAATGCTGTGATGCTACTGCTGCTCCAACTGATCAGAAGTAAAGAGCAGGCTCGCTGCTGTAGTCTGACAGAGAGGAGCTGTCTGCTGGCGTGAGCTGAGGAGAAAGGAGACACGTTCAATATTCTGTTCAAGTCCCAGGTTTGCTTTTCTTTGAATATATTCTTAGACCTGTGTACACCAAGTAAGTTGTGTTCCTGCCCATGTATAAAAAAGCTGTATGCTACATGCATGGGAAGCTTGTGAGTTGTGTTTTTTTGTCTGTACTGTATAGTAAACATTATTTTGTAAAAAATGTTTCCCCCCCCCAAAAAATAAATAAATAACGCTTCTCTGATAAAACAGCATCATGTGCACTTTCTGAAATCCTGCTCTTTGTTTGTGGAAGGGGAAGTTATTTTTCCTTCATTCATGTACAGAAACAGCCTTACCCTCCCTTTTTATATGGTTTCCCACAGGATTACCTACTTAACATTTTTAAGCCTTTAGGGGTCTTCACTCACCATGACGTCCTCAGTCATCTGGGTCTGTTGGGAAGTGGTATCTTCCTGGTAAACACTTTCATCATGTTTGTGCTCCTGCCACGTGCTGAAATCCACTGAGTGCTTGGGAATGTAGCTGGAAAGGTCTGCAAATAATACAGCGACATTATATTCCCGTGTTAGCATGTGTTGCCGATGTTATTTTATTGTTATCCTCCACATTTTTAATAATCACTTTTTGATCATTTGTGTTGCTGTACCCCCCCATAACACATCAAGACAATTTACAGGGATGCATCAATACCGATACCACCCTCTAGTAGACTACCTGTACTTGTGGAAGGTGTCCAATACTACGTACCAATACCACTTAACGGCAACATGACCTTAACCTCACACTCTGTTCAGCTGTGTCTGTGAGCGCCCCTCCCTCCCTGTCTCACACAAACATGAGATCCCATTCTATAGAGACATCAACGCTTGAATGTGCAACAAAACCAACAGTAATGGAGAGAGTAATTAATCAAACACTTGTTGAACAAGCTGAACACACAACAACAAATGTGACATCTTCATTCTCCCTGCAGTCAAAACGCCCGGTCCCACCCACTGAACCCACACGGTGCTCATTATGCTGATTGTACGATAGTGCATTGTTGTGAACAAGAAGAAAACAAACACTCATTTTATGTAGTTAACAATGGAGTCTATCGAGCTCTGTGTAAAGAAATGAGGTGAATCCTTGTGGACTTGGAGGCTGAGAACAGCAGCTCTGCTACAGCAGTGCAGGCGTGTGTCCAGTCGGTTTAAAGTAAGAACATGTACCCTTGTCAAATTAAA
Source organism: Monopterus albus (assembly GCF_001952655.1). NCBI lineage: Eukaryota > Metazoa > Chordata > Actinopteri > Synbranchiformes > Synbranchidae > Monopterus > Monopterus albus. The sequence continues at coordinate 596,986 of NW_018128038.1, forward strand.
CATTTAAACTGCCAACTCCAATATCATGCCTCCTAAACTGTGACATTCTGGGTGGAGGTTGCGAGGATCACGGTCCTACAAAGGCTAAAACCCACTGTATTGCATTATGTTGTGTAGCAGGCTGCAGATGTTCAGTCAGTTACAGGTTCTATTCAACAGGAGTGGAGGAAGTGCTGTGCTTGTTATCACAAAAGGTTTGAAGGTAATCTGCATAGCCTCCTGTTCTATATTTTATTTCATCACAATTAGAAAGTAAATCTCATGAAAATCAAAACTGCCTCTACAGCCAGTGCACTTTTATGGTAACTGTATTTTTACAGTAGAAATACTGAATTATTATTATTATTAAGTACTTGTAGTGGTACTTGGAGTTGGCAAGTACTGAAATGTAAATACTTGCATGCGGTCTGAAAAAAGTGGCATCGTGCATCCCTAATAATTTATGCACTTTTCAATGAGCCGATGCACCAGACAAGTCATATCTAGTTGTCCATGTCCAGCAGGGGTCTCTGGCATCCCGCTTATTTTGTCTACTGGGCTACACTTGCACCATACAGTTAGGAGTAGGACAGTTTTTCTATTTTTATAAGATGCAAACAAGCAGATTTTCTTTCTGTGAATATCCTCGTTTTCACTGTGGCTGAACTCTAAAGCAAAATTAAAACAGTTTAAAAACCATTTAAAAAGCCTGGTTTTGGATCAAAACTCTGTTATATCAAAGTCAGTTCAGCTTCTCTCTGCCTAGGTTTTAAAAGCCATTATGAGGCAGGGCTTCCATCTGTAAACTGATCAGAGGTCTTCCGAGAAGACCCCCTCCCAACAACATGTACTGTAAAAGTATTTAAGAGCGGCGTCATATACACCATGATGAACTCAACACAGTTTCCACCACCTGGCTAATCTCTTTATTTGGTCATCACTGGTTCTCATGGCAAAGTGTTGAAATGTCAAATGAAAAGTAGGTTTTGACGTCATCCTTAATGAAACTTATAGACCAACTGGATGCACTACCGGATTTATCAGGAATGAATAAAAGCCATCTTTCTAACCTCTCACATGCTCTCTCTCTTTTCTCATACAGTCGCTCTTCATCCTGCTCTCTAGTAACATTTTGGTTCTTGTGTGTCTGATCTCACCACTAGATACATTACTATGGTCCTGAAAAGCAACTTGTACACTCTGCTTCTACATAGGTGCAACATAAATGCACTTTATTACAGGATTTATGTTGATTTCCACCTAATGAGGAGAAGCTCAGAGAGCATCCAAAGAACTTATCCTCTGAGGAGCATAAATGTGCTCGATAAATGTAATGACAATACGGCCAGAAAATTGAGCTTTTCATGGGTTACAAGTAGGAAATGTGACCCAAAGGTTACTTCAGAGGACACCTGAGGGAGTCACCAAAAGACGATTCATCCTCTGGGGACCACGAACAGGGTTGCTGCACACTTTTTAAAATCAATCTTAAGACTTTTTAAGACCTAAAAAAATCCACAGCAGAACAAGTGCACATTAATAGGTTTAGCATGTGTAACAATTTTCATTCAAATCAAATGATCAAATATCAAACACACATATGATCATGCAGCCCATGTATGGATAACACATCCTGCAATTCTATAGAAAACCCCACCTCATGACAGCTAAAGTATAGTGTCCAGTTTTTATTTGTGTTTTTCTACAGAGGTGTTACATTTTATGGTTGCTTTTGTGCCTGTGGTTTGTTTCTCAGCAAAGCTAACCAGACACAGTAACATAGCAAGACTTGTATTTCACTCAGTCTAAGCATCATCTCAGAATTTAAGACATCTTATGAGTAAAAATAAAGACAAAGACATTTTATGACCTTACATTTTTAAAATCAAATTGAATTAATTAAAGACTTTGTAAGGATCCACAGGAGCCCTGATGAAGACATTGGACAAAAGATGTCAATATGTTCACCTTCATATATTTAAGCAGAGTGAAGGCTACACATGTAACCTGCATTTTCATTACATAAATAAATGCAATTAAATAAATAAATACAATGAAAGGCGTTTCTTCCATTTGACATGCATTTGACACACAGTATAGATACCGGCTTTCATCAAACTCGATTTGACAGTTCTAGGTGAAAGGTTATCCAATCAGAAGCTTTGTCCCGCCCCCACATTTTTGACCCATGGGGAACATGAGACAACGAATGTCCTTGAGTTATTTATTGGGGGTAATTCTGTAGATGGTTAAAACAGAGCCTATAGCATATGTTCCTCATCACAGAGCTGTGTTTTTTATAAGAGAGGTGCAAAAACGGGGTAAAACACCTCACAGCTGTTCACCCCCCTCTCTCAGACTCGCTGCTTTATAAACCGCTCTGCTTTTCTGCTGTGTTGTACCTCTGAAAAATCATTTCCTTCAGCAAGCAGCCTGTAATAACGAGAGAGAAAAATGGCTACATCATCCACTCTTATTGAAAAATTATACGGCGTTATCAGTAACGTACCAGTGATGCTGACCGAGGAGTCAGCCTTGTCTCGAGCTCCGAAAAAAGTCACCATTCAACTGTGCAGAACTCAAAAGCCACCGAATGCTTCGCTTCATGGTGAGTTGAAATTATTGTCAGGGTATGTCGGGTACGTGTTTCAGTATACAACAGGCGAGTTGTCGCTCTACCAGCTGAGAGAGGGTGAAACTTTCACTCTGGAGACGCTGAGGACTTCAATCACGGCGAATGATTAGGGCGTCCTGAGGTGCATAGTGATGGAACATCTCATTGAAAGCTACCAA
>NW_018128038.1:600800-602428 GCF_001952655.1 Monopterus albus
TTCTGCCCCAGCCTGTCAGCAGCAGCAGCGAAGAGGAGGAAGAGTCGGAGGAGGAGGAGGAGGAAGAGGTGGGAGACGACAGCCAGCACAGTAATGACAGTAGCCAGGGGGAGGAGGAAGACAACAGCCAGCACAGCGATGACAGTAGCCAGAGCAGTGCCAGTAGCACCCCGAGCAAGGATAACAGCGAGGACAGAGAAGCATCTCCTCAACCGGCTGGCCGGTTGAGGAGATCCCCCATGGATCTTGACTGAAGCGGAATGTAGCGACGACCTGGACGGGGCTATGTTCAAACTGTTTTCTGACATTGTAACCCCTCGTCACCCCTGCGTCTTGTACGCTGCAATTCGGGACCACAACGAATATCTGTGTTACGGCTGCAAGATATCTCATCCGAGCCAGAAGCAGCACACATGTCTTTTTGGCATCCCGGACAATTTTCTGAGCGCTCATTATGACGGTCTGAAGAAACGTGTTCTGACAGACCGCTTCCTGTTTGCTGCATCACAGTTGCTGGACAAATACACCATCCGTGTCTCTGAGGAGAAGATCAAAGGAGCTGCAGAAAACATTCTACTAGAGCTGAGAGAACTTTGAGAAAGCCTTGAGTGAAGCGGTCGCTTCCTGGGTGGGAGATTCTGTTTTAAAAATTGCGTATTTGCAAGAGGCTGAGAAGCTGTGGGCTGGTGAGGAGGAGGAGCTAGAGTAATAGCGGATGATGCCGCTATCTGCATGGTTTTTATCTTTTTTGTTTTTCTTTAAAAAAAATCATCCTAAAGGCATTTATCCTTTTGTTGTGTGAAAAGCATTTATCTTTTTTTGCTGCATGTAATGTTTTAATATCCTTATAACTAGTGTTTTTGCTGTGTGAAAAGCATTTATTCTTTTGCCAAGTTTTTTCTCAGGGGGTTAGGGAGTAATAACCTATGTTATTTACATATTAGCCTTTTTGCTGTGTGAAAAGCATTTACTCTTTTTTAAAAAACACATGTAATGGAATGCTGTGTGTTAAATAAAGTTTCATCCTTTTTTTAAAAACCTTCTCATCAATGAATGGAAATACACACGCTTATATAGTAACGTGTAAAAGAGAATAACGGGTCAAAGTTATAATAATGGTTATCACTCCAGCATTAAAATGGCACCTGCTCATGTTACCTCTGAAAACGCCCTGACTGTTTTTCAGAATCTGTACGGCTCGTTCCCTCTTCGTTTTAAAACAGCTTTAAAGATGATTTTTAAGGTTGGAGATTTGGTCTGGATCTCTAAATTAAGAGGAGTTTTTGACAAAAAGTACACTCAGGCATACACTGATGAGCTATTTAAAATAACGAAGTGCATCCCCCGTGTTCCGCCTGTCTACAAAATGTGTGATTACGATAACGAGCCAGTGCGAGGATCCTTTTATGAATCGGAACTGCAGAAAGTTATAATTTCCAAAGACAAAACATTTCATGTGGAAAAGATTTTGAGTAGACGCACGATAGGAGGGATCCCACATGTGCTGGTTAAATGGAAAAACTGGCCCGACAAGTTCAACAGTTATGTGAGAGCTTCGGATGTGGTAAACCTGTGAAAAATGACTAGCTCCGGTTTTTACATGACTCTGCCCTCAAACGCGAACGCAG